>NW_010547703.1:16899-17105 GCF_000687285.1 Phaethon lepturus | reverse complement strand
CGGCGCAGCCTGAGGGTGGAGGGTGGAGGGGAGGAAAGGGGACCACACCGAGGCTCCCTGCTCCGCTGCGCCGTCTCCCCAGCCACGGGATCGCCCGCAGACCAATGCTACGCGTGACGGGCACTCGAGGAGGGGGGACAAAAAAGGCACACACACCCCACCCCAGCACGCCAGACGGAGCGGGAGGAGCGGTGCCCCTCTGCTCC
>NW_010547703.1:10890-16883 GCF_000687285.1 Phaethon lepturus | reverse complement strand
TCCTGCCTGCCGGCTTCAGCACAAGCAGTTGGGTACCCCTGACTCCACTCACCCCTGCGTGATTTTCCCTGCTTGCTGGGCATGCGCTCCCACACTGCCACTGCAGAGCAGATCCCAGATAATATTAACCCGTTTGCCTTGGAAGGGAAAGCATGGTATTTTCTCTTATAAGCCAAATCGCAGTAGCGTTGGGTAAGAAACCACCACTTCAGAAACCCCAAAAAAGGTTTCAATTAAGAGTTATAAAAAAAAACAAGTCTAACTAGGGGGGGAAGTTATATTTTGGACTGAACAAAATATTTTCTGACTTCCGACTTTTTCTTTTTTCGTATAACCAAAAGCAAAGGGAAGCGGAGCACACACAAAAAAAAAAAAAAAAAGAAAAGGACCAGAGAGGCACAAAAGTGCCCAGTGACCTCAGAGGCAACACTTCCCCGGGGTGGGAGAGCCCCCATTAAGCCTCTTTAGCCCATGTACCTTAGAACCCCACAGAGAACATACCAGCATGTCCCTCCACGATGCAGCATGATAGGACCGGCCAATCTCTCTTTCACATACAGTGCTATAAATATTTAGGCCCAAGGTAACAAAATAAAACAAGACTTAATGCTTCCAGAATGCTGACGGGAGGGACCAGGCAGTCCAGGTCCTGTTCCGGCGAGCCTCTTTTCATGAAGGTGTAACTAACACTGCCGGCAGCAATTCGCCCGGAGCAATTTGCCCGGAGCATTTAATCAGAATTCCTGTGCTGCAGAATAGCAAATATCCAGAGCTAACAGATTTCTTTTAATGAAATCCATCGGTTAACAAAGTACGACTAACCTCACCCTTCCCTGAGCAAGTCCCAGTTTCTTCAGTAGGTGGAATCATGTGTGTTTTCCTAATGGGCAACGTATTCATCGCTTTTCCAGGAATTTTACAAGAGGACATGTAGCCACATAAGGCAGTTTTAGTGAATATAAGCGGGACCCAAGAGCATTTTGACATCAAGGTTAGCAGCTTTGATATAACAGAATCAACTATTAAAGGCATTTAGGGTGTGGATGTAACTTGAAACAGATCTAGGAAATAAAACCTGACAGGCTACCACATAACAAAGTAAGAGTACTGTTTTGGGATCTCATGGGGCCTCTGATTCTGACTAGAAGGTGTCCAAGTAAAACAAGAGGAATTATGGCAATAAAATCAATGTTTACCAATCAAAACTTAAGAGCTATTGTCTGCAGTTTCGTGTGCAAGTACCCCTACTCCAGTTGTGAAAACTACCATTAAAAAAACAGAAAAAGGAAAAAATGCATTCAGCCTAACGGGGTAAATGCACTTTTAACCAAATACTCTTACTCCTTTTTGTTATATGCCTTTGGTAGGTGAAACTCCTCTGTGACAGTTTGACAGTCCTTTCAGATGGTATTGAGCATTCAAGACTTTGTGGGGAATGAGAAAAAGTTGGTGGGGCCAGAGCTGCTGCTATTGGAACGTGCTCCTGTTTCCTACAAAACAAGCACATACAATTGAGGAGAGAAAGGAATTAAGCCAGAAAAAGACACTTTTGACCCTAGCATGCATTCCAACTTGCAATACTACTGCTGAGGAAATAAAACCAGTTTAACCACAAACTCCCTCCCACATATCAGAACTGGGCTTTTTAAAGGCATGATTGTAGTGCCTTGTAGCCGTTCTGTAAGAGTCAGTTTGGCCAGATAAACCAAAACAGGGTAAAAAAGAGAGAGGGAGGTTGGAGAGGTTGGGAAATAAAAGCAGGATAATAAGGAGCGTTACAGAACCAGGAAGATGGCAATTCCAGGTTCATATACCATACGTGAGTCAGTTGAAGCCAATGGGCCTCTTTGTTGGAGCCTTTCAGCTCAAGTGAAGACAACCTGACTGGGTTGTAAATTGTACGTAAACTCTGATTCTGAGGAGAGTAAAATGCCAGGCAAAGGAAAGAAATAACTATAGCCAGCATGACTTGGCTAGAAGGTCCCTTAGCAAGGCAGACCATGGCTGGGTACCCCACATCAAGTTTATAGAGGAGGATTCCCATTGCCCAACAGGGAAGAGCTTGGGGGAGTAGAGGGAGAGGAGGATGGAGGCCAGGGAGATGGGCTTTCCTCTTTCCTAAGTGGAGGCAAGTTCCCTTGGGCTCAAACCATGGGAAGTGGCAGCCAAACAGAGAGTTACTGGGAAGGGCATCACTACCCAGCACAAGTGTTGTCATGTCTTCAGCTGGACAGAAACAAAAGATAAATAAATCACACTTCAGATACAAGGAATACTGTACCAAAAAAAAAAAAAATGCAGGCAGGAAACAATGGAAGGCGACTGGGCAGCTGCCTTATTAGCACTGCGCAACTGTGAGAGGAGAGCTTGAGGGCAGGCACTTTACCAGCATACCTGAGGGGAACACCTTTATTGTACTTAGAGATTACTCATTGAGGTCACCCAGACAGATGACCTGGGAAGAAGTGAGGTGATAACATGAAAAGTTCACGTTACATTAAGAGATCTGCCTCTGCAGTTGTTCTCATTTTGCCTCAGGCTGAACTGCATTTCTGTATTTATGCCAAATAGCTTTTCCTATCATAGGTCTTTGGGTTTAGCCAAAGGGGAAGTAATAAATTTGAGTGTATAGAGCTAGGGAATAAAATGCAAAAGTTTTATACTGCTGTCCCATTGGCCTGAGAAAACATATGAGATCTTGGCTCAAGCAATTCTCAAGAAACACATGAGCAGCATTAATTCCTCTCAAGTGGTTTCTTGAGAAACAGCTTCTCTTATCTTAGCCACAAAGTTACCTCCATTCCTTGCAAATTTCTGCCTTAATCCCAGCAGAAGGATAGCTATCCTTTCAGTAGTGAAAAACTGTTTGCAGAGATAACAAACTTATTGTAACTGAAATGACAGATGGAACCAGTAACCTCAGAGGGAAGAAATCCACAGAACTCAAAATTTCCCATTTTAATCATTTTTGTGCATCTCTAACTCCAGCAATTAGCACCAACAATTGCTCCACATGAGCACTGACAGTGAGGTCACAACAGGTTCAAGGCATGCTTGCACCAATATCTGAACAACATTTTTGGGGCTGTAAAATCTGTTTTCTCTCTGGATTACAGGAGGAAACAAGATCCGCACAACTAATGTTTCTAAAACTGATGGGAGATTAAGACTGGGTTTACATGCAACCCAACAGCAGATTTATTTAGCCTTGAAATACTTAATCAAAAAGTTTTTTCCACTAAGGGCTAGCCCTTGCCTCTTCTGGTTGAAACATCTGGGTTATAGCATCCTGCCAGGAAGTCTGTGTGTTGGAACTGCAGCCAAAATTTTAGCCAGATAGGCACAAGCAGGCGCTGAGTGTGAGTCACGGATGTGATTTGCATCAGGTGAGTGTTACTATCGCCGGGCCAGAGCAAACTTGAGAGAAGCTGGTGTGATATCAAACAGGAGAGAGATTGCTGCTGGGCCGGACTCCCAGCACACTTCAGCTTCTAACGGCCCAGCACAGGTAGTTTGAAAGCCCAAAAAGAGCAGGATGAGGCCTTTTACAGTTCTGTATGCACATACAACCTGTCCTGAAATCCTCCCCACAAAAAATGAGCAAGCTCTTCTCAGCCAGGGGCAACCCTTTGGCTCTGTTTACCTCAGTAGCAAATTGTTCCCAAAGTTGGTCTCCGTCTGTTGCAAGGAACTGACTTGCAGGTCAGGGCTTTCAGTAGTGACTCTGCCATCCTGTAAAAATCACATTCCTACACAGCCTATCCAAGGATATCTATTGTTTTAATACAGAAAAGCTACAATTACAATTTTCACTCTCCTAAGATTTGTGTGAAACAAAGCACACCGTAAAATGACTGTGGTTTGTATGAGGCACTGTATATGCTTGAAAGCAGACTTTACCTTCAATATTTCAGATTGATATATATTTAATTTGCCATTTTTGCTGTACTTGAGAAACAGTAATGGGACCCCCCCTAGGGCTAATTTAATATAGTTTTGTGAACAAAGCATCTGCTTCACATCTCCAAGCAAATGAGTTTAAAGTCTTTTACAGGGTGGATTGCATTAACCTTTCTAATTATTTTTCTCCTGAGAATGCACTTCCAGATTTCTCCTGACAAAACATATTTCACTTCTGAAGCATATTTACCACCAATAATTAAAACCAAAATGGAGCAAACACACACACATGCTCTTGTAAAACAGGCAGCCCAACCGCAGAACTGCAAACACTGAAGAGCCCCACGGCACCACACAGCCTTGGAGCTGCCTGTAACTACGGCTGGTAACAAATTCCAGCCAGCACACCATGTGTGCTAGCTACAGATTAACCAAAATAACCAAACCCCTTGAAGTTAAGGTCTGACACCAGGAATGCGTTTAGTCCTCTCATTTAAAAAGTCCTATGTTTTTGTTAAGAGCAGATGCTTGACTTGCTCCAGCGGAGCAGTCTGTGCATTCCAGCATGGCCGAGGATCGGTATTTATCACCCAAACAACCCCAGGAACATCCACCGGATCTTTAAATGGCTGAAAACAGAGTGTGTGTCCTCCCTTTCTCCCCCTTCCCCAAACTGTACACGACTCTGGTTTCTGTTACTCCGCAGAGCGGCTAAGACACTGGAGCGGTGTCTTCTGACGATAAATACCGGCACGTATACTGGGAATTCAGCATGTTCGCAAAAGGGCAATGACCTGCGGCGGCTCCCTTTGAAGGGATGTGGAAATCGGAGATGGCAAACTGGAAAGAATCACCTTTCCTCTGCCTCCGTCAATGTCGTTCACATACTGCTTGCACTTTTAGCTCAAATTTACAAAGGAAAAAATTATTTCACAATGACCACACTGAACTGAGAAACAATGGAAAAATTGCTGATTTGATTCTATTATAAAACACACAGAACTATTTTGGCACAATAGTACTAAATTCTGTTTCAACTTGGTATAATTATAACCGGCCATTCATATGCTGAACTTACATCAAAGAGCAATTTATTTTGAGTAATAGCACATAATTCACCCTAACATACGTAATTAGAAATGAACTGCAACATGTGCCCAGGCTTTCTATCGAGGGAGAATGGGAAGCGCAGATTTTTGAATTCATACTTCGTAGGAACTGCTTAATAACACAACCGGTAAAGATTAATCACCCGTCACAGTGCAACTGATCAGGTAATATTAAACAACCAAACAAAAATCAAGCTGCTCAGCACAAAGGAAATCCATTATAAACACAGTGGAAATTATATGTGCCAAAGCTAAATTAGGTCCTGGTATAACTCCACTATTAAGGGAGGGAAACAAAAGGAAAAAAAAAACACAAAAAATGCACTTGGGCCTCTGTGTCTGCAGCACGTGGTGTTCCCAAAGACGGGCTGAAGCTCTGCCTCAGTCAGAGATGGCCACCCAGCCTCCCAGGACTGCAGCCCCGCAGTAGCACCCCTCTTGCCCCCCAGCTGCACATCTGGGATGGCAGGAGCAACAGGACGGATGGACGGCCAGGGCAGGATGGAACCCACCACCCACCCCTCAGCAGGACCATGGGGGACACCATGGTGGGAAGGATTAGGGTTGGCCACATCCCAGCACCGCCAAGCACCTGCCCAGCTGTAGGAGCCTCCTGCAAGCCCTGAGGGGTCTCAGCTGAACCAGCGGCAACTGCTTGGGCTACAATCATCCCCCCAGCGCCCGCAAGCAGCGTGGGGGCCCTCCACAGGTCCTGGATCTCTACTGCTGCTGCTTCCCACACGTTATGGCTAGCCAGGTGAAACAACATCTTCGTTTCTCCAGCAAAACCCTCCACACCCTAAGACTTCTTCCACCCCAAAATACTGCTGACTTGGCAAGACAGCTCTTTTTTCCCCCCCAGTATTTGTGCATAGTTGCCGTGACCCTTTCGATGAACACTAAAAGATACAAGGACCACGCTACAGTGTACCAGGCAGCAAACAAAAATAATAAATGATCTGAAGGGAAGACGCTAACATTGAA
>NW_010547703.1:0-10859 GCF_000687285.1 Phaethon lepturus | reverse complement strand
GAGTGAGTGGGATGTAAATGAGTAAAAAGCTTTCAACTGCTAAAGTTTAGTCTTATGAAAAAAAATGCTGCCCGTGAAATACGGCGACTTATCGGCTTCAAATAAAACAAATGAAGTAGAAATGTCACCATGATGAAATGTCTATATCATGTAGCACATGAGGAACAGGCACAATTCTTGGCTAATGACTGCTTACCTTTGTAAGTACGTACTGTGTCCCAGTAGCTGCTGCATCGTATCTTGAGCTGGTGTGTCACTGAAGCATATAACTGATTTATAGTCTAATAATCCTGATTACATTTAATGGATTTACCACTTAACTTTGAATGTCTGCATTTAAACCCTTTTTGTCCTGGTCACTTATCAATGTATTCTTTGATTCTGCTTTGCTATCTGTCATTCAAATCAAAACTGAAATTTGTCTTCAAGAAGAAAGTAGGGGGGAATTTTATTTACCCTGAGACACACACATTACCTTACCTAGGCAGCCAGTTGAGGGACTAAGGTGGACAGAAAGGTCTCCCTTTGGTTTTCAATATTTTTTACCACAGGACAGTATCCACACTAAGGAAATACAATCATGACAAAATGCTGAAGAGATCCTGGTCGGGCAAAGACCACCTTTCTTAAATCTCTCAGGTAAAGAAAGTTTCTCTGAAGTATCTTTTCCACAGCTGTTTTCCCCCACCTGGCTTGACTCTTCTGCACTCTTCCCATTCCCCAGCTCTGACCTTGTACATTCCCAAGACCTGTCACCAGTTTGAGCTGAAACAATACTTTACAGAGGGCACACGACTCTGAACATCTCCACCTCTTGTAGTTGGGAAGAGGGGGCAAGAGCAGAGGGCTTTCCAGAGGCTGTTGTGACCGGAGATATGAAGAGCTCCAAAGAACCAAAAGCAACTGGTCACAGTAAGTGAAAAGGTGGACTTACAACATTGGTCAGTCCTTAGTAAATATCTCAACATATTTTGGAGGTAACGAAAAGTTGCTCTGGATTACCGAGCTTTCTGTAGCACTCGAGGGACCATCGTAGCAACCGTCAAAGCTGCCTGTTCTGGTTGCAGGCACCACCCTCTGGGTTGCTTGGTTTGGTTTGGTTTGGTTTGGTTTTTTAAAACTTGCCTTCCGAATTTACCTGTGCTCTTCCTCTCTACTCAAATGCGTTTGACCAAACAAATGTCAGCAGGCCATAATCCAGTTCTTTTGAAGATAGATAGCAAAGAGCCAGCTGCATTGGCTTTAGCCAGCTGGGAAATCTCCAACAGTGGGGTCAATCTCTCCATGCTTTGCTCTTCCTTTCTCACATGAGCTTCAGTGTATTTTAAAAGGGATATAGGGTTGTATTTGTGTATATGTATGTGTGTATATTTATTTTTATACACATTTCAAAAAAACCAAACAACTTTCACCTATATGTTTACGGATATAACCTTAAAGGTTATACAGGAATCGTGGTTATTGCTAATAAATGTTAAAAATTATCCACTGGTTGTACGTAACCACAATATCAAAGCCACACATGCAAGAGGCTCCTTTACCTACCACTGTTAATGAAATTGCTATTTATAGAAAACATGTTTGTTTATGCTCATGATAAAGACTGAAAAATGAATTCCTCCGGGTTATCTGAGGTTCACACACACAAAAAATTAAAGTGCTTACACAGCTGCACCTGGACTTCTTCCCTTCTATTTGGCAGTCAGGAGTTATCCTGGGCTCTGAAACAGCTTGTCTTGTTCAACAGTAAAGCTAAGCAATGTAAATGTCTAACAATGCCCTATAGTAGGCCATAATGCTAAGGTACACACTGTACTGCTGAACTGTCACTCTCCTTACTTGCAAGGATAATTAAGTAATTGCAGACAGGGGTAGACAGGGCCATTGTTTGCCTGGTTTTGATGTCACTGGAGTCCCACGGAAATAAGCAGCATTGTCCGTTGCCATGATCTGTTTCCGTTACCCAAATCACGACTAAGCAGCTTCACTTTCCATGGACGTCTCCCAGCCTGCAGCTACTGCCTCTGCTGGATGAGCAAGGGGAAGGGTAAATAATGGGCCAAACCCCACCACATTGCAGCTCTGGGGCCGTGTGGGACCCGGCCGTACGTTCAGCCAGTCTGAGAGCAAGCATCAGGCCGATCTAACGCTCTTTAGCACCCATCACCTCCAGGAGTTCACTCCTTATGTTGACGGGAGGCGTTATGGCTTGGGTTGGATCACCGCGGAGGAGCTGGTACTTCTGGCTGCTCTTCAGTCTCTGCTGGCTTGGTCTGACCAACATCGTAACTTCACAGCGAAAACAAGGCTTCTGAGCCGACAGGCGCTTCACCCAGACGCCCACCGAAGCTCGCGGCCAGCAAACCCTGCTGCCTCTTAAAAACGTCATGGTTCTGGGCTATCGATTTTTACCAGTATCACGTAGAAGTGTTGATGTGTCCTTGTGGTGTTAATAACCCCAGCTGCAATGAAGCTGATCTTGTGGTTAGCTTTGGGCAAGCAAGAAATGGCTGCATCTTAAGGGCTGCGAGTGAGATTTGGGAACGGGCTCATGTCAAGACCTGCAGAAGAAGGTAGGCACTTTTCAGGCAACCCAGAAAATAAAATGCATTCTTCTGAGACACCCAACATCCCTAGTGTCAGAGTTTAGCCTGCCGGACATGCCTTTCCTACGCATGCCCTGTAATCACAGAATCACTAGATTGGAAAGGACCTTCAAGATCATCAAGTCCAACCATTAATCCAGCACCACCATGTCCCCTAAACCATGTCCTGAAGTGCCACATCCACATGTTTTTTGAACACTTCCAGAGATGGCGACTCCACCACCTCCCTGGGCAGCCTGGTCCAATGCTTGACCACCCTCTCAGTGAAGAAATTTTTCCTAATATCTAGTCTAAACCTCCCTTGGTGCAACTTAGGCCATTTCCTCTTGTCCTATCGCTAGTTACTTGGGAGAAGAGGCCAACACCCACCTCACCACAATCCCCTTTCAGGTAGTTGTAGAGAGCGATAAGGTCTCTTCTCAGCCTCCTCTTCTCCAGACTGAACAACCCCAGTCCCCTCAGCCGCTCCTCATAAGACTTGTGCTCCAGACCCCTCACCAGCTTCGTTGCCCTTCTCTGGACACGCTCCAGCACCTCAACATCCTTCTTGTAGTGAGGGGCCTAAAACTGAACACAGGATTCAAGCTGCGGCCTCACCAGTGCCAAGTACAGGGGCACGATCGCTTCCCTACTCCTGCTGGCCACACGTTCAGGCTGCCCAGCGCTTTGGGGAGCCACATGCAGGCTCCCCAGGAGGGGCTGGAGACAGGGCTGGGCAGGGGCACCCCCGTCATGTAGCCAGGAGAGGTGCCCAGGGCTGAGCTGAAAAATGGGGTCCCGGACCTCAGCTATTGTAGCGAGGGCCCAGGGGAGGCTGGGCAGGGCAGTGGGGGCTGGTAGTGCCCTCAGGGACCGGAGAGGCTCCTAAAAGTAGGAGGCATACACAGAATTACCTGTTGTGAGGCTTTAACTCCGGAGTGTTACCTACCTACACAGGTCTCAGTTGTATTTCTGCAAATTCACTGCTCAGTTGCTGCCCTCCCTGGACGTACCAAAGTCCTCTGGCTGCACAATGGTCTTTTACCAGTGAAACTTCCCAACACATGAAGATCTTCCCTGACAGATCTAGAAATATCAAAAACCATCAAAACACTAAAAGTCACAGTGCCTAACCCAGGAGAGAGAAGCTGAGCATCTCCACCTGTGATACCTGGAGGCTCCCAGACCTCGCCTTAGATGAGCAGAGCACGACACACTGTCCACACAGCCCCTGGGTTCATCCACAAGCCCAGTGTTACCAAATGCTCCAAATATCTGTTTGATCTCCCATCTGAGCAACTCGAGCCTCATGCCCACATCCTAGGTGAGAACTGTAGTTAATGGATTTTTAGGTAAAAGGGAGGCAGCTGGTGATGCTGACACTTGTGTTTAGAGAGAAAGACCCAGTGCACGGGCTTATCTCCAGGAGAGGGTAGACCTAACTATTCCATCTGTTGATAGATACACCTTCCTCCCACATGGGACACAAATCCCTCGAGGATGGGCTTTAAGATGTCCCCAGTTCATAGCTTTTGCCTTTTTTTTTTCCTGGTGGAGAACTATGCACTACTGCAAGCCTGTTCATTACATAGGACTTTGTTTACTGGGAGGATAGACAAAAAATTTCACCGGTATCAGTTTTCCCATGCTTGAGCTTTCTGACATAAACACAGCGATGTACAACAGGAATTTAAAGCATTTCTTAAGCCTCAGCTGATAAAAGCAGTTAGACATGACATCTGTTCCCCAAAAAACTCCTGCATTGTGCAAAACCCTAATCTACTTCTTGGACTATTATTGCAAAAACACTGACATGTCTCTCCAAATGAAAATGAAACTGAGAAGACATACTTATATTCACTAGCCTGACTATGTTTCCTGTCATGCTGCAGTTTAGACTACGGCTGTCCATCATTTCCCATTGCTTCTTCATATTCTCTGACCATCTGTAGTGACTACTGCTTCACTTTGTATTTGAGCTATAAAGGCATTTAGGCACAAACCACCTTTATCTTCCCTGTTAGTCACTGGGCCTTGCAACAAAGCATTTCTGGTGACAGAAGGTACAAGTGAAGTGGATCCTGCTTTTGAAACAAAGGTGTTTTCTTACAAACCTAGAAGAAACATTAATTTTAAGGTTTCTCCTCCTCCTGAATTCTGTTCAGCCCTCATTCTGATGTCTCCATGATGTCTGACAAGCCAGATTAGATACAATAGCACCTCGATACACAGCAAATCTCTAAACGTGATTAGATTAGAGCATCCTGAAATGTCTTTGGGAGCCGATAGCAGCTCTTCATCATCAACCATTCACTAACCACCTACTTTTCCACATCATTTATGGGTGTTCCAAACAGCACTGAGCTTAATGTAGATACATAAGGGGTTCCAGATGGTAATTCCCCTCCTTTGTGGAAAATGAACATTTTTCTCTACCCTTTATCACTATTTGCAGCTTGCCTTATCATGTATGTGGAGAAATCTGTGACATGTTGAGGGAACTCCCACAGACTTAAAATATTTCAGGTAGAACCCCACTGTGTAATTTCCCCTTATCACATCACAATACACAGGGTATGAATAGCTTGAATAGAATGCATAATAACAATTCCTGGGAAGAAAGAGCGAGCACCTGCTTTCCAGGAGTGGAACAAGAATGTAAATTATTAGCCTTCAGACCATAAACCCTTCAAATTAATCATCGGTGAACATCAAAGACAACTATTTATATACGTGATGCAGTATAAGTAAGATAACCACCAACCTGGAATGAAAGCTGACACTGTTGTCTACGTCAGAGAACATCAGATTTCATCACTTGCTTAAGCGGTCACCAGATTTCTGCTCTTTGGTTTAAATATATACTGAATACCTTAAATCAGAAACAGAAATGTGCAATACAACAAATACTCAATATCCATGTTAACAGAACGACAAGAAAAATCAAGTAGGTAGTGAGAGAAGACAGAGCATCATCATGTCACATGCAAATGCCAAGTGCTGCAAAATGTTCCAGGTGTCTCATGGAAATGTGGAGCCATGTTATTGCTAGTTAAAGTTTACTCAGTTTGAAAACTGTAGTTTGCTTCAAATTTGAAAACCACATTTTGAGGTGTAAAAGCAAGGAAAGGAAATGGGGGCTGCAGGGACTAAGGAATACTTTGTCATCTCTAATGTTCCTTAAAGACGATATTCTCACCCCACCTCACGGAATGTTTTAAAGTGTCGAGTCGAAGCAGCATGGCACCTCCTGATATCAGATAAACACAAGATAAGTTTTAGCAGGATTTATTTGGAGGTTGCTATGTAAGGTCAGTTAAAACACACCCACTGACTTCACTGAAAGCTGATTCACAGCTCAACAAATGCGGAACAGAGAGAGAGAAGGCTGGAGGAACACAGGTAGAAATAAACCCTCTGCTCTGAGCAGAGCCTGGAAAGCACTTCACTCCCACTGCCCCAAGCACCGTTCCAAGCCCCACTGAGACACCTTGGTAAGTCCAGGAAGACTTTAGAGATTCCAGGAAGATTTTCTGGGCTCCTCCTGGCAAGATAAGCAGAAATTTTTCAGTAAAGCTTTCTGTGGCTGCCTCTGAATGCTTAGATCCTTTCCTCCTCTCTGCCTTCTTCATATCCTACCCATGCTAATGAGCAGCAAAATTTAGGGAAGAAAAAAGTGGCTGCTACAGGAAGAAGTACACTAAAAATGCTCATTCACAGAGGAGAATTTACAATACAGAACACTGGGTGTTTCCAAGAATGGCTTCTAGTTTTCTGGAAAAAAAGTATATGGAGTGTAGTCTCTCTCCTTAGCACGGTACTTGCAGGCTACCAGTTATATTCTGCTCCTCTCCTCCCTTTTTAATTCTTCCTTCCCAGTCATACCTGCTATTCTGTACAGTCACAGTTGTCACAGTAATGTCCAAAAAACATGAATTAATAAAAGCAGGAAATTATCTTCTTCATTTGACACTACAGAACAATTTAGATGGACAGAAATACTATCTTATCAATTACAATTGACACTGATCTGAGTTAGCATTCTGCTTGTAAAGCCAATTACATGTGATCTCTGAGAAACGGCTCACATCGGGGTTTATATCTAGTCTCACCCACGAGCTGGTGAATGTCGTAGGAGAAAGCTGTAAGAGAAAAGCAGTAACCGCCCAGTTCCTAAAACACTGTGTCCCAAAGCTCACTTTCATTTCTTCAAACACCAGCAGCCTTTTAAAGCTTATTTTATGTCACCTGCTGGGAGCACAGCCCGAGGGTTGTGTGGCTGCAGGCTGTGCAGTATGCAAACAAGAAAGCTGGTATGTGTACGCAATCTCCAGAAACAGGAGAGGCTTGAGGGATCACACACGTTTTCCCAGAAGAAATCTGCTGTTATCAGCTTTGAAGGCAAAGTTCATTTATCAACGGTCTAAGCAGGCAGCTTGAGGTTAGCAGATAGGGTTAGAGATACATCGCAGCCCAGGTGCCTCTTAAAAGTATGTGCCCCTGCCAAATACAGGTCCCCGTTTGTGTTAACTGTTAAATCCTGTGGTCAATATTGTGCAGAGGGCAGATGAGCCAGGTGTTTCCTTCAAGCCTTAAAAATTGTGAAACCTGAATTCTGAGAGGGCAAGGGCACGCATGTGCCAATGCCCCTGGCCCAGAAAAGTGTTGGAACCGACACGGACCATTGATGGGCTTGCAGAAGTAGCTATATGTTATCTAAAATACACGGCAGAACCAGCATGCGTGCCCACAGCAGATCTGACACCCAGCTCACAGGCAGAATTCCATCTCAAATCCATCTGATTGATAGGAGTTCACATCTCAAAAGTTATTTGCTTTTTCAAGGCTTCCTACTGTGTTCCTCTCCTTTACATTGCTATTTATTTACTAAAGCACAAACTTGCATGTATTCGAAAGGTGTATTTGCTAGCACACTGACTTCACAATGTACTATCTGACTGAAAATAAGTTCTCCTACAGAGTCCTCAGAGGAAAACTGGTACCATGTCAAGAGAAAATAAAAGCAGCCTGCTATCACTTGTGTGCAAAATAACAAAGTGCACATCCATAATAACTTCCCCATGTCCAAATAAATATTGTGGTGAATACAGTGACATGACATACCTGCCAAGTCCAAAATCTATGCCTTATGCTACAGGTTTTTTAGTCTATCTTAATTGAATGAGAAAAACAAACAAACAAACAAACAAACCTCACCTTCTGAAAAACTGTAGCTTTGACTTCTGGAAGGAGTAATGCCATAACAGAAAATGTCTTAAAGTACTTTCTCCATTACAGTGGTCAGAAAAGTGTAGAAAACAGAGATATTAGTACTTTCCCTATGCCTACAAACAACAGAAGTACTTTTAATTACAAGAAAGGATGAAAAAGGCTGGAAAATAACTATTTCCACCTGACACCCCTTTTGATTCCCTGTTGAATGCTCTTATAAAGCAGGAAAACAAGCACCATGTCATGCTGAAAAGTGAATCAAAAACCTGGATGATAGAAGCAGAATTTAAGGGAGTGAAGCAATTAGCTCGCTGGGAAATCCACAGGTATGAGGTGTCCAGGTCCCTTTGGACCTCAGGAAGGTCAGGAGTTAAAGCCAGGAGAGGACTCCCAGCGGGACAGCCGTATGTCACCAGTGCATCCCCTTTGCTAAGATATTTTGCTTTCAAGAGCAGCTGGGTTCCTGGCGTAACTTCTCTCATTGACTATTGAGCCACTTAAATACAAAAGTCAATTATTAGCGACATAAGAGGCATAAATTATTGATCCAGAAAGTCAGCTTAGTCTTCCTTGGCTTTTGCATGAAGTCAGTCATGCAGATGTGGAGCACGTATTACGCCCTGGCAGAGTCAAGCTCTGCAGTAACACTGCAAATGTGTTTGCTTGGCTAATACGGCAAAGACTAACCTGCGTGAATGTGACGAATGCCAGAAAAATTTAGCATACCAAGCTCTCGTATTGCCACCGCGTGGCTAATGCACGTATAACGTCATTTTGTTCTGGGGAGGAGAGGAAACGACAAATTCCTTCTGCTGCGGAACAGCTAATAAATGCTGGCATAAATCAAAGCAGAATTTTAAATTTAGTTACATTTAATAATGATACTTTGCAATGGAATAAGACTCTTTTCTGCAAGAAGAATATGAATCAAATACCAGGTGAAAATTTAAGCATGAAGTGAAAATTTAAGTAACCACCCCAGTTGTGATGTGTCGGTTGTGCAATCCGCACTCAGCCTGGCACTCTTGCTGGTGGGACACAAAAGACAATGTTGCCTCTAATAAGTAACTTCAAAATGAATCCAATTAAGTAATCCTTCTGGGAAATTCTTGTAATAGTCTCCAAGGCTTCCGGGTGATTTGAAATTCAATTGATGTAGAGTCAGTTGTGGTTTACAAGAAATGTCACCTTCTTTTGAGAATTAGACCCCACAATACTGTAGCGGTTGAATTTGATTATGTCCACATCTACTTGAGAATGAGGAAACACATGGACCCAGCAAAGAATGAGGAGGAAGACATAGGTGGAGGGGTGCCTACCACTGGAAGCGACATCAGTTACTGACCGGAGAACTGTGTGGGCGCTCACCAGTCTCCACAGAGGCCTTTCATACGAGCCTTTTACATTACTTTAATTTCACATAGCAGTTCCCTGGACTCTCCAAGTAATTTCCCTCAAGCCACCAAGATGCTTATATACCTGCACTGGTAAGCAGAGGGAGTTTCAGCTTTCGCATATGTTTTTATAGTCCGAAAGCATGATGGTTTCCTCCTTCCGTTCAGTGTCAGCACCATCCAGAATCCAAAATCAGACAGCTGGGATAAAGGACTCACCCTTGAACAACTCAGTTGGAAAAAATAACATTTTTATTCTCCTTATTAGCTCTTGTTAGTTCTTGTTCTAAGCTATGTTATTTATCCAAGTACATTGTCATGAAAATAATTACCCTTTCATGGCTATGCTATTTATCGCAAGGAAGGCTAAGCCTTTACTAGCAGCTCTGTATTTTTTTATGCAAATGCTTGCAAAATGCCTGCAAAAATAATATGCTTACAAGGCTAAGATAAATTGCTTTATGATTTACAGGAAGATGATCACACGCAAAGCTTGATGATCTATAATAAAAAGGCTAAGCACCTTAATCATCTCTATCTAACTGTATCTACGCATTCTTCTGCCTAGGCTTAGCTTGTCTTCTAATAAGATTAAGTCCTGAACACTTCCTACTTTCCCTGGTTACATAACTGGTCTCCCATAATACAGCCAAGACAGATCATCCTAGGCTTTGTCCTACATTTTTAAGTGAATAGTTCTTAGCACAAATAATTTGATAGTTGCTGTACGGCAGTGTGGTGAAATAGTCAAGAAAATTTTCTCAGTAATGCCACAAGCAAATATTTTGTTAGCAGGTGATACCAACCTATAAGCTTCAGGGAAAAAAATATACCATGTATGTGCATACACACATGTGTATGCACAATTACATTGTGTAATTATTTAAATTTCAGTGTCATTAACATAGTACGACACTTTTAAAAATACATACATTGTATCCATACACATAAAAATGTACATAATTCAGTGATTAAAAAGACCAGCATCTGACACATACAAACAACACCTCCGATAGGTAAGTTCTAGCATTATGCAGTGAGTTAGATGCAGTCTAACAGCATTGGCTGGAAGAAAGTGAGTCCTTTCAGCAATCTATCATTCTTTGCAAATTTCTCCTACGCACGTTCTTGCTCCATCTTTTCCAGGAGCAATGGGCATGCACTTAAAACATCAGACTGGGATGCAATCGCAATGGGGATTACATTTCTGACCATTTCATGGGTTTCTGCATGACCCAGGGGAAGGCATTGCAGTTAAAATGGGAGATACACAATTTTCTTCCTAAGAGTTTCTTCATTTTGTTTTAAAATTAAGCTTGTGCATGTCTCTTTGTGGAGAATGGAGAGATTTTGGACTTACAATACTCTCATGCAATTTTTATATATAGCATTTACCTCTGTAAAGGTGCTCTTCCAGGATGCCCGTAGCACGGCTTAGCTGTACCTACATTGTACAATGAGTGGCATGTCCCTGGAAGTCACAGCCGCTCTTCACACCCTCGCTGCATGCACGTACACACACAACTACTGTGCTACCCTGTATCAAAATGCTCTTTCTGCTGCTGCCTGCTCAGTTTCCACACTCAGCAGAGAGCCCACACATGCTTTCATACCGGATAACAGAGTGTCCTGGTTTCAGCCAGGGTAG
>NW_010547702.1:0-557 GCF_000687285.1 Phaethon lepturus | reverse complement strand
CTTCCCTTTGGGATGCTTTCCTAATTTTTTGTGGCCTGTCCTCGATGTGCTTTCACAAGCCAACACACGCGCATTGAGGGCTGCTCTCGCCTCCTCCCGTGCGCTCAAATAGCCAAGGAAAGATGTGGTCACCCCCGTGCCATCGGCCACCAGCTGCCTTGGGTTTCTTTTGGGTGGTAAGGAGGCCCCCGATGTGCCCCCTCCCATGTTTGCAAGACTCTGGTTAGCAAAAATATACCAAAACTGTTCCCCCGTCCAACCCGGACGCTCAGCTGAGCTGGCAAGCGGGAATACCCATCCCTGAAATTTTTTGGGGCAATACCCACCCCTGAAACCGGGTCGCTGCCCCGCCGGGAGGCTCTTGTTGATGGGGAGACTCAAATATGAACAACTGGGGAGCAACCAGGGGCTGCGGTGGACATCCACGGGCATCCCAACAACTCCCGGAGCAGGATGGTCTTTCTCCTTAGGACACAGTCCTGCGCCCGTTCTCAGGGGGGCTACTGGCTTATTTGGGAACAGCCTTCCTGAGGTTTAGTCACCTGCATCTGATGGAT
>NW_010547701.1:0-288 GCF_000687285.1 Phaethon lepturus | reverse complement strand
CCCCGTGCATCTGCCCCCCGCTCCTGGGGCTCGATTGTTTATCGGGAAGGGAAACAAGAGCAGCCCAGGTGGGGCCGGGCTCCTCCGGGCTGGGGTTTTGGGGGGTTTTTTTTGAAGTGCCACTTTTCCTGCCGCTGTTTGTCATCTGCTCCCCTCGTCCTCCCGGGGCACACGTGCTGCCGGGGCCACGCGCACCGGCGCTGTTTATCTTGGTCGGGAGCGCCGGGGCTTTGCATTCGTTTGAAGTGCTGGAGGCATCTCAGCACAGAGCCTGACTGTGCGCTGGGG
>NW_010547700.1:10709-21363 GCF_000687285.1 Phaethon lepturus | reverse complement strand
GGGGCTGAATACCCTGCGGATACCTGGACTAATTGATTGATTCAAGCCAGCTTGATTGATTCAAGCCAGCTATGTTCACTAAAAGCCAGTGTAGGTGTGCTCAGCAGTAACAGTCACAAGTCAACCATCTGCCTGATAATTGACAACACAATTTGTAATTTGTGGTGCTTGCCTCTTTGAGGTAGCTTCTTCCAGTCAGTAACAGTATACTTGAAGAGCTGGCGGGCAGATGTTTCAAATAGGGACAGAAGCACATCGCACATATCAGGAAGTCCCTTAAAAATCAAGCCCCAAGAGCAGTCAGTGGCTGTACAGCCCTGCAGGCTTCCTCACCTGCGTAATTCAAGTTGTTCTAAACAGGACTGCACCACTAATAACGCATGTGGTATGTGAAGCTGGAAAATTCTGAAACATTTGAACGGCTGTTAAATCTCTGATAATATTTAGATTAAAACCCCTTTGAGGTATGGACAACCTCTTGCTGTATTTATGCAGTGCCTAGGAAAACTTGGGAGGGAGTAGAGAGAGGACTGAGGCTATGACAACTTCCCTGCACCTATTTCAGTGAGAATTTCTGTTTCTATTTCTGCTGCTCCTGCCATCTAATGAGGGTGACTCAGACTATACTGAAAAAAGCCTAGCAGCAAAACTGGTTATCCATGGTCTTTTTCCATATATAGGTAGGATACTAATATGATCTAAATTTTGCAAAATCCTTTGAGTAAAGAGGTATCAAATAGAGTGGCTGTATGGCACCAGGATTAGCCACAGGAGCTGCCTCTGCATGCTACTTTTCTTTTCCCAGGCCCCTGCAAATTTGGGGCTAAGACAGAAGTAGCTATTGCCTCTTCTGTGCACTAGATCCACAGGGCTGGTGAGAGCAGAGAAAGGCTTGGACCTTCTTTGTCCTGCTGCTCTGGTGTAAGCATATTTCATGCTGGACTGCAGGCAGTGACCCTGGTAATTTGTCCAGGATCCAAAAAAACTTCAGCTCTCACACGGCCTCCCTGGTTTGGTACTGTGAAGGTGGATTGCTCCATGTTACAGAGTATGGAAGGAGTGGGTGCAATCCAGCTTTGCAAACTCCTCCATGCCTGCTGCTTATGTCTCATGAAGAGAGCCTTACTGAAGGGGTGCAAGTCATTTGCAGCCCCAAATAAATGGGAGCTCAGGGCATGCTATGGAGCAGGCAGGGCTCCTTGGCCCTCAGCCTTTCAGCTTAATACAGAGGGTTCCAAGAATTATTCCAATAAATCCAAATGCTCTTCTCACCCTAGTACCTCCTCCTCTAGAGCATGACTACTTCTGTGCCAGCTGTGTGGAAATAACGCTCCTTGAAGTCACATCAGTTGCTCTGGTGATTTCATAATGGCCACAGAAGTGGTAATCCCCTCTCTTACAGATCATGAAATGATGGGATGACTGGGAGGATTACAGCATTCAAGAAGTTTGTGAGCCTTAGGTTTTCTAAAGCCCTTCAGTTTTGGCTACACCTGCCTCTATCCTTTTCAGATGATAGTGCATTTTTAGGCTTGGCTGAGTGAGTTACTGAGGTGGGTTTCACGGACAGTTGCAGCACCATTTGATCAGATTATCCCCAGCCCTGTCTACTTGTCCCTTGTTCTGAATTTTTACATGGTGCATTCACACTACAGAGATTGCAGAGCCAGTGAGACTCAAAGGTGTATGCAATTGTTTGGATATTATTTGCATGGATGTGTGTATGCAATTGGTTAGATCCATGATCCCAGATCTAGGCACTGTCATGATGATTAAAGGCGAGACAAGACTCCCAATGGTGGTTAGCTACCCATCCTTTTTTTGCTTGATCTGAATTACGTCATGGCAAAACCGAGAAAATTCTTTCGCAACAAGGTATTTTCTCTGGTAACTACAGCAATTTTACTCCACAATACACATTTCCAGTCAATGGAAGACATTTGCTCCTGGAGGGATGAAGCCACTAGAAGGAAACAATGATACATGAAGGTCCAGGAGAAGACTTTAAATCCTAACAGAACATGCCCAGGAAATACCAATCAATTCATATAGTAACTGATCATCTTCACCCCTAAAAAATCAAGCTAACAGCTGTGCACTGTCTCTTCTTCCAGAATGAGTCCAGATCCCTTTTGACCTGGTGTACACTATTCATTTCTATTGTAGATTTTGGCAGTTTGTTTCATACTTTTAATTATACCCTCTGAGCAATGAAAGTCATCCTGAATAGTTTACAGCCCGTGCCTCATCTGCAAGCTGTAACCTCTTTCTTTGGAATTAGCAACAAGTCACACAACTTTTTATTTGAAACAATCCATTCCTTTTCTGTTGTATACTGTACTGTATTTCCTGCAAATTCCTATCCCTTCCAGCTGCAGTAGAATTTCAGTCTCCGTTGACTTGAACCCAATGCAGTCATTTACTCCATGGTTCCTAGATTTTTAAGGCCTGAAGAAGCACTTGCATTGTCTAGTCTAACTTCCTGCAAAATTAAGGCCATAAAATTTCATTTAGCTACTGCAATGTGAAGCCTAATACATTGCACTGACTAGAACGTATATTTTTCTATTTTTACTAAAAGTTAGTATGAAATACACCGGTCATGATTGCATTCCTCAGTTTCACATTCCCTATACATGCCTGTAAATGTCTGCACAAGGTATTAAGCAACAAAGGATCAGACCAAAATGGTCAAGTGCAATTTTTCCTCATCAGTTTTCATCTATCCCTACGCATAATGATTTAATTATCCCTTGGTTCAAGTTTCAATAGTGTTTCAACACAATGTATATGTGCTTTCTAGAATAGAAAATGAAATAGTTACATGATAAATATTATTATCATAATGTCTACAGAGCTTGGAAGGGATCTTACTAAACCTCATTTTCAATAAAAAAGGGGTTTAGATGGAGATTATTTTTGTGATTCTTTGATTAAACAAACTGCTCTTTATTGATGAAAATATTCACCTTCAGATGGCAGAAAGCACATGAAAAGATACATTTCTTGAGGGTGAAAAAATTTTTAAAATAGTTCCAAAATGGGAAAAAGATATATTAGAGTTGCTCTGAGGAGGAGTTTGATGTCTCTCATCTGAGACCTTGAACAGCATCTACAAGGGTGGCAGCTTCACATTCTTGGGCTGACATTACAAATGTCATGAGAAATTTCAGAATGGCTTTTGAAAAGCTATCTCAGTGTGAGATATCTTTTCCTAAAAATGCAGAGAGAGTTTATGTTGAAGACAGAATAGAAATACAGGAATGATCACTCCCTATCCTGTATTTAGACCACAGTTCTCAAGTATCCAGCATGAGTGAGAGAAACAAGCCAGAGGAAACCAGTCAAAAGCAGGTTCTTGTAGAACTTGGTATTTTTGCCATGTTTGCTGTAGAATTAGAAGATAAAGTATTCTTTGTCCTCCTCTATCTCCCAACCACTGGATTGTATGTCCTACTTTTGCCTAAAAAATGAATGCTTAGATATCTGCTGAAGTTTAAGTTTGATTTTAAAAGCTGCTTCCATTTTAAATCATTTTCAATGCTTCAGAAAGTTGTCCCAGCCAGCTGGAACTTTGGAGATTGTCTCCAGCACAATTTAATAAACAGAACCACAGCATGAAAACTTGCTTAAATCTGCAAGAGAAGTAAATACACCATTCCAGCTGAGGGACCCAGAGGGCTCATAGAGTATGATCAAGTGAGTGTATCGTACAATCTATTTCTATATCTGGAAGACATGCTTATCCTAATTTATTTAGGAACTTGGAGTTAGTAGGCAGAATTTTTGTATTAATTGAGGCATAAAAATCTTTACAATTTTCTATCTGAAGCCGTAGAAATCTGATCCAGGACTGGCCTGACGCAGGACTGGCTTAGTCATGCACTATTAGAATATTTTCTTCCCTGGAGGAAGCATGAAACACAACATAATCCCATATAAAAATTCTGTAGAACGACCATTTGCAATCCTGTTATTTTTCTTCTTCTTTTCTAGTACCGATATGAACCAGTCCCCCAAAAATTATTATGTGGTTAAAAGAGAAATGTAAAGAATTATACAGTATTAAATGATTATAGCCTGACACTTGCCCTCTATCCTACTTGTTGTAAGCTCTGTTACACAACCAAGTGTAGTGACATAAATAGGATATAGGCCCTCTTTATCTTTTTGGAAGAAGTTATAGTGTATTCAAAAGATTTTTGGTATGTGTGTTACTTTATCTTCATTATAAAAACAACTTGTATGTGTGCTCTGGGGGAAATTTATAGTCTCTCCATGACACAATTAAATTACAAATGTCTCATTAGAGACTGTCAGTTTACCTCAGATAATGATTCCAAAGCATTCATCTCAAAGCTCATTTCCAGACAGTTTTTCTTTTGAACTTCTTGTACTTGAGGTTTGTACTAACTTTTATGAATATGTTTTTAAGGGACACTGTCCTTTAGGGCACACCATAAATACTGGTGCACTTGGAGTAAGAATCCAGAGAGAATAAGGCCAGAGGCTGCAGAAGGGAAGGATAAAACCAAACAAACTAGCTATGCACAGTTATGAAAACTTTTATCAAGCACATGATCAGGAGAAAAAGGTCTTGAATACACATATACTTTATCCATTGTCAACTACATTTAAACCACAATTTCAGATGATGAAACAAGTAGAACAAGAGAATAAATATATTTGCTGTGATTCACTTCATAAAGGAAGTTTCACACCAGTTATTTCCAATACTGACCAAGCTTTACACAGTAGCCCCTTTGGTGAACGCTTTCTATATTTTGGCTTTTTGCCTTTGGCATCAATAACACACTTGATTACTGAAATAGTAAATATTAATGAATTGGAAGTTAGCTCTTTTTCCCCAACTCTGACATTATGTAATGAGTTTAAACATCTAACTGGATAGACTTAGATTACTTGTTGGTTTGGGTTTTTTTCTAGTTCTTACAGAATACCATAAAGCTATATTATCCTGTTTTTCATGAATTCCATAAAATTGATAAATCAGATCAATGCATCCTTTGTATGAAAGCTCAAGAAAGAATTCCTGTTCCTCTTCATGTAAAACATCCTTTTTACAAAAACCGATGCCTTGTTTGTAAAGAATGAACTACTGTTTAACGTTAAGTAGAGGTAACCTACTTAAATTTAGTTCTCATTAATGACTGCACTGGTGAGGGAAGACACTGGTCATCCTGAGCTGCTTTCCCTTCATCTGTCTCTCCAAAGGGAACATAACATATCATTTGTGTAGAAAGGAAGAAAGTGGTTCTAGCTTCTGTAGTTCACCTGGCAAGTAGAAGATGCTCTGTATGTCCTAAAGAGGATGCCTCTGATCCCTGCCTCCTGACATCAAAGATTTGAGCCCAGTAGCCATAAACTAAAGCTGCAAACACAGAGTTGAAATTACTTTTCTATTAACTCCCTGAAACAAAACCTAGCAGTCAACAAGCATGTAAAAGAGCCCTCTCCCTCAATCTTCCAAACCCAAAGTGATCACCCTTTATTTTTGTCATGGTCTCATGAAGTACAAACAGAAGAGTGTTTGGCTCTTCTCCTGCCTCTGGCTTTCTCTCTTAAACTGGATGATACCATGCACACTTCCCACTTTGGAAGAATTGGTTGTAGCACAATCTATGTCACCATTCATTTCCTGAAACAGTGATAAATGAATATGAGGAACACTATGTGTTAAAAAACGTTGGTAGGGCACGTACAGCTGTTAAAGTTATGATGTCTCAATTTTGTTTGAAATTTTCCCTGAGCTCATACACTCTTCAGAACTCATGGGGTGGAAATTTTAGCAAAATTTCCTATTGTTAACTCCAGGTATGATTTATTTTCTGAAGGATTAACTACAGCTGTGAAAGAACAGGCACTGCTTTTTGCAATGGCTCATGACTTCTATTTTTCATCCATCCTTTCTATTTCCAGGAACACAACAGGACACAAATGTTCAAACAATGTGCCAGGAAAGAGCATCAGCATTGCTTAAACTTACCCAAACTGCACAGATATGACAATTGAAACTCAGAATACAGATATGTATGAATGGGGAAATTATTCATGAATAGCTATTATGCAGCACTCCACTACCCAGTAACTGTTCATTTCTGGTGCACTGAAGCCCACATGGCTGTGGAGAAGAGCTGACACATATGAGCATTAAAGTCTCAGAAATCAGCAGGCAAACAGAAGGAAATAAAGGTATCCCAGTCTCACAGCCATCTATGAGCCTGACACATGAATGCTAGAAGTTAGCAATACTGTATCATTATCTCTTAACAAAAAGATAGCTTTTCTTCCCCTCCGCTACATTTGGTAATTCCAAGGGAGGTTGCCTCTGCTATAGCAGATTGTGGCTAGTAGTGACAAGTGTGATATAGCAGTAGGCTTTATTAAGGAAATTAGGAATGTTTAAAAGTGCTAAGTAGGCCAAAAAGGCATTTAAAATATCGTAAAGGCAAGCTAAGAGAAATGGCCTTTTGGATGCTTCAGAGCAGGTACTCCAAACAGCTCAGTATCTCACAGCTCCTTCTTAGGCACTTAGTGGCAAGGCTGGGCTTTCAAGAGTACAAAGCTCCACAGCCCAATCACTGTGATTAGGAGCCCAGCCCATCTGGAAGTGGGACTTCTTTAATTTTTCAGCCCTGGATTTATTTGCAAGTCTAATCTTGAAATCTCAGGGAAATCTTTTCCTAATTTGTTTTATTAAAAATCCCATTGTGTTTCCTGGAAGTCTGGCAGGTCTCACACTACAACAGTAGATAGCAAACAAACACCCCTGCAGATCAGATCTTTCACTGTAAAGTAAAACTAGATGAGGTGAGTTACCTGTACTACTCACTGCAGTCTGATTACCTGAATATTGTATTTAAATATTCAGATACAAACAAAAAATCATCATTTTAGTAAAGGAAATATTTATATGGGGCTATAAGTGAAACTGTTCTGGAATGAATATGATCCTAAAGTTTAGAAAAGTTTAGAAATCCTCAGGCTATTCTCTAAACAAAGATGTGGGAAACTATTACTGTTTATATTAAATATTCCCATGTGGATCTTTTGGTCCTTGTGGAATATGAATGGCAATCTCTTGTAAAATCCCTACTGGAGCTGTCAACACTTTTAAATGAGGTATCCCAGATATGGAGAGGAGTGGAGCATGCATGTGGGTGGGATGTACCTGTTTCCTTAGGAATTGCTCACACTTCTGGTGGCAGACAGGTTTTCTGAGGCTACCCAGATACCAGAGCAAAGTCACTAAAGTGATTTTTTGTAGGGGAGGAAATGATACAGTCTTCCTTATTACCAGCTTTGTGAAACAGGGTCTTCAGTAGAACTACTCTTTATTTAGAGCTCCACCTTGAACCTTCCTGTTTTTATCTGCTGCCTTCATGGAAACCTGACCCTGAAAGTACCTTCTGCCTTGAAGCCTAAATTAATTCCTGGACTATTGATAAACATTTCTCCTTGTGACAACATTTTCTATCTATTTAAACTTCTCCTCTTCCTAGTATTCCTTCCTCTCTTCCTCATTAGTGTATTTGTAAAAAGTAACCTTGTCCTCCCTCAGGTTTCATTGTATTGCTGAACCAGACCCTTCTGGTCTCTTCTTCTAAGACAGGATCCCCAGTGGGCCCTTTGGTAGGCCTGTTCAAAGAGCTATTAATCACTCCATGAGCTCTCCTCTGCTCTTATCCCCTGCATGTGAGTCTGGTCACAGATAGATAGTCAAAAAAACACGGGTTTCGAAGTGCGCCAGAGAATCTCCTGCCACTACCTTGGAGAAGGCCAATCCCTACCAGAAATACTTCAACTGATAAACTGCAAGCTTGCGTTCCCATGGTCAAGACCCCATTACAATTTCCACAGTATTTTTTCATTTTTCTATTATTTCCAGATGATGAGATCTGACTTTATCCCTTATAGCACTTATACAATTGAGTGAGAGGTGAATCGGGGCCAGGTTGTTTGCCAAAAAAACAAGTAAAACCCAAACACTTCACATCACTGTTTATTTTCACACTCCTCTTGAAGAAATATCTAGGTCAGCTACACCAAACTTTGACTTCAGGATGCCTTGGAGAAAGCTCATGCTCAAGCTACCTTGTTTATACCTTTTTGAATGATTTCTCCAGAAGTATTTGTAGCCTAAAGTATACTTACCACTGAGAAGTAAAACAAAAATCAAGATTAAAAGTTCTCTGTTTTTTCTGTATATGGAGAAATGAAGCAATAGTTATACTTTGCATATCAGGTCACTATAACTGAGATATTAACTTTATCTTAATCCTACACAAAGAAAAGTTATTATTTTATAGAGCTACAATGAAAATGTTGCTCCCTTGAAATCAATGGCAAAATTCCTAGTGAGTTCAATGGACTAGGGTTTCTTCCACAGAGTCTGAGTTACTACTTTGCTGCATCAGTTGTGTGCTAGGGTAACTTTAGTGAAATCACTGGAATTCTCTTGGTATGAAAGCAGTGAAATCAGAAAAAAATCTGAGTACAGAGTATCATAATAATTTTTACTGGAATAAAAGGCTTACAACTGAGGGATAACTGTTTTGGTAAACATCAATGAACTGAGATGTTCTTGACTGTCATGGTAGACAGTTGCATACTGCTATAAAAGCCAAATATAAATATATTTCATGTATGCATACCATTTTATAAAACTGGAATCCTGCATAGACAAAACAGGGAAACTGCAAAGACTTACATCATTGCTAAATGAGTTTCTCTTTAAAAAGTGCTCAATGTGTTTTAGACCAAGAGCCAAATTCGCCCCTTGATATACACATGCAAATTCCATTAAAGTAGCTGGAACTGCATATTCATACTTGTGTGAATGGTTTGGCTGTTTAAAGGCAATTCTGGGAGCATTGACTGCTAGGGCTGCTCAAGAATTTGCCAATGAAAATGCTTTTTTGTTTTACTTTGTTGTCAAAAACTGTTGCTTTGTCAAAACTAAACATTTCTCTACAAATATATATAGCATGTTTGACAATGATCACATTTCCGGTCAAGGAAAAAGAGAAAGCTAATGTCCACAGCACAGCCAACAAGCACTTATGCCAAAATGAGGGCTAGTGTTCATATTTCTGCTTTCCCAGACCTACTCCTTTCTATACCAGTCCATGATGAATCCCTTGACCGGGATAAGTTGTCATCAGTGTTCCTCACTGGAGCCATTTCACACAGTTTTATAAATTCAATATTAATTGAGCAAAGACACTGCCTAATCATCACTTCCCCATCTGGTAGCTTTCTGTTCCTGTCAGGAAAAGCAGTTACTTGAATCTCTCCTCCCTTCCAGAGGATTGTCCTCTTAACAGACACTGTTGCTCTTGATTGAACAAGGCATTGGCTTATCCAACACCTGCAATGAAAGGAGTGAGAAAACTTTTGACTCATCAGAAATGGTCATGAGATAGGATACTTGTTTTCCTGTAAATTCCACCCACTCTCATAAAAATACTAGTGAAATAGTACTAGGTTTTGGTTTTGCTTTGAAAATATATTTTTTTTCCGTGTTAATAACTTTTGATGTATTTGCTTCCCACCTCTAGTATTTCAGAAATTTAATTAATACTTCATTAAGCACTCAGCTTTCAAGGTACTTGGGCATACAAACTAAGCGACAAACTTTTTACATCTGTACATGTAAGACCAACAGCAGCAGAAACACCATGCTTCTGCTGTGCTCTTTGCCAAAGCAGCTGACAACTTAGGTGGAGGGACAAGTTGGGAAGAGGGGAATTTAACACTAATAGTGCATATTATGGATGGCTTATCTGGCTGGCCTTTGGAAGGCAGCAAAATAGAGTAAAGCACAACTTGTCAGAGGTGTGGCCAGTGGCTTGGGATGTAAGTCCATCCCCATGTCAGGGAGTGAGACTAAAACAATGCCTACATGCCAGTCCTGCTTAGTCCTTTCTGTGGGAGTTCTCCAGCGTGTGAGCCCTGGGGTGGCGATTTCGTGCCCCCACAGGTGGGAACCCCCTCGAGGGAAGTGCAGCAAAAGTTGTTATGAGACATGATTATCATTGCATATTGTAATACTTTGGTGTGAGAAACAGTGGTGCAATCAAACCTGCCTTCCTTTTCCCAGTTCTGACAGCTCAGAAAGGAAGTCCTGGACCCCATGAGCAGCTTTTGCAGGCTGGCAAACAGAGGGGAGGGGGCTTGCGAGATGAACAAGCTTAGTGCTAGCTCTTTGTGCAGGCTGAATTTCAATCCATGCCCTTAAAAGTAGCACTGGTGACTTTTGAGCACCATTAATCCATTTAGGAGTCACTCCTTAACT
This sequence comes from Phaethon lepturus, assembly GCF_000687285.1. Taxonomy (NCBI): domain Eukaryota; kingdom Metazoa; phylum Chordata; class Aves; order Phaethontiformes; family Phaethontidae; genus Phaethon; species Phaethon lepturus. The sequence goes on along the minus strand of NW_010547700.1, from coordinate 11,045 downwards.
GGTTTTTGACAAATCCTTACTTCTTGTAAATGAAGTTCAAATTAAATATTTTTCCCTCTCTATTTTTTCCAAAACTGTTCTTTTGCTCTGATGAAGCTGCTTTTTTGTACTTTGAAGTTTATTCTCCTTCCTTCCTTCCTTCCTTCCTTCCTTCCTTCCTTCCTTCCTTCCTTCCTTCCTTCCTTCCTTCCTTCCTTCCTTCCTTCCTTCCTTTTCCTTCTCTCTCTTTCTCTCTCTCTTTCTTTCCTTTTTTCCCTTCCTTCTTTATATTTCATTCTCTCTTTATGTCTTTTTAGTTTTAACAGTTTCACTTCTAACTAAAGTCCAGAGCCTGTA
>NW_010547700.1:2756-10660 GCF_000687285.1 Phaethon lepturus | reverse complement strand
AGGGAAATGCTTTCCCTTCAGCCGGGCCTCTTCCTATCTTATCAAATAATATTAGCTTGCACTCCATTTATACCACATAGAGCCTTAGAAACTCTCATAGCTTTTAACCTGTCATGTAGATTAAGACCTCATTAAATTTCATACTACCTTCAGCATGATCGTGTTACCTAATGCTAAAGATTTTGGGGCAACATAATCAGTACTGATACAGAATGAAAGCAGAGGGATCTTTCATCATATAGCTGTTTGTGGCTTCATTTGCTAGAAAGAGAATTTACTGTCTGATAAACTCAGTTCAGTCTGGTCTGTGTTCAACATGTTCCCTGTCTGGACAAAGCATGCCTTGCATTTCCCCTCATGAACTGATTGTATGGCCTATGCTGCTGAATTTGAATGAACATGTCCATGCTCATAGAGTAAACATAGGTATTTGAGAATCAGTAAATTGTGTGTGTACATCTATATATACAGACATGCACACACACATACATATTTACTTTATAAATAGGTATAGGATGAATGAGCATGAATAGGTACAGGAATAATGTTCACCTACATTTTTTCTGGCACTTCTCACATGTTTGCAGAAAAAGCTATTCAGAGAGGAATAACTGGAGCCAAAAGGGGAAATATGCTTTTCTCCTGCTTCAGTGTTTGCAGCAAAATAGCAGCTATAGATGACTGTTTCCAGAGACTAGAAATTTTTGGTGTGAGCACTGTATACATAGTGTAAAAGACCAGCCCTGCTGCAGGAACTTTACAGTTGAAGCAGGTTAAGATAAAATGCCGTTACTCCAGTTTTATTGGTAAGAAACAGAAATACCAAATGACTTATTCTCAGTTGTGTAGGAGATCAGTGACAAAGTCCTATCAATCACAGCTGTTAGCTCTGCTACTAGTCCTGTCTTTGAGCTCTACTGTCCTGGCAACATTTCTAGTCCCCTTTCACAGATATAGAAAATCCTGAGAAAGAGAGAAAAAAGAGGTCTCAGTCTTACACAGCACACGTCCCTTGAGAATATGAGCATCTCACAACAGTTTTGTGTTTGCCCTAATAACAAGCCCCTTAACTGAGATGTAAACGACTGCTGATGCACAGATGGGGAGTGGAAGTGGAGAGCACGGGCAGGAGCTGCCCACAGCAGCTGAGGTAGTACAGAAGTTGAGTGCAAGTTTTCCTCAGGTTTGACTCAGAGGTCTAGCATTTGGTTCACCCTTTCTCGCCTGGACCCTTACCTAATTATTCAGAAGTCCTTATCAGGGCATTACAAGACCTCCCTACAGGAGAGCATCGATTAGCAATCACGTTGATGAATTTCTCCACTTTTAAAATTACTCTTGCTGTTCCAAAGGATTAGGCCACATAACAATATCATATCATTTTCCTCTTGAAAGTACACCTTGTTGGGTTGGTGGACATGTTTAGGAGAAGGAAGGGTGGGAGAGGAATAGAAACAACAGCAGCTCTCTCCCAGCGCTCGGTGCAATCCCCTTGCTGGCAGAGGTGGGAGGGACTACCCCTCGCAACCTGCCCCCTCTGAGCCCCATCTCATTCCCAGCTGCCTGCCCACCACCATCAGTGGCCTTTGGACTGGGCAGGATGAGGGCCTCCTTCATCGAAGGACTTCCCCGTGTCACATCTGTTGTAAACTCCGCCATGCTTTTCCGTGTCTGCACAACATCTCAGCTCATTAGGAAGACATGAGATAGCAGAAGGCCCGATACGGCGCATTTTGGATCCCCCGAGCTGGGAGATCCTCCTTCCCGTACCACGCATGGGACCCTTAACTTTAACCCAGCTGTGCCTTTTGTCTGAAGGGGAGAGACTATTTATGAGGAGTCATACAAAATAAACACAAAGAGTTCACCATAAAATATGACAACCACTTTAAATAATGTTGACTTAATTAAACTTTAAACTTTATTTATATATTTTATGGCCGTAGTGTGAGCTCTTCTCGGATGTTTACTTCAGTGAAAAATCCATCATGTGAGGGCCTTGAAAGGAATTAATCCCCTTACCCCTGGCACAGAACTCAGCTCCAACAATTCAGATCTAAATATTTAGTGATGGATGATACATGTTTATAGAACGGAGGGCAGCATGACATTTAAATGGGATCCGGGGTTGCTATAGTGAGCGGACGTTGTTGAAAAGAAACTGGAAGCTGAAGCCACGCCAATTATCAGAAGCCGATAACTCAGCCCCTTTTTGCCTGATTTTTCCCTTCCGTCTATCCCTTCTGGGTTTTCAAAGGCTTCTTCACAGAGGGTTATGAGCAATTTTCAGAAGGAAAAGTTCTGCTGACTCTTGTACATTTGGTAGTGCATCCCATGGTTAAACTAATAGCCTTGTTGGGTGTCAGCCAAAGGTTACAGGCCTCTCAAAATATTCTTGGAAAAAAAAAAAGAGTTTATCACTGAACTGAAGTTTCTCATTAGTAACCCTGTGTTGTCTAATCTGTGAAATTACATGATTAACTCTTTTGCAGAGACAGCTTCAGCCAGAGTTTGCAATCCCACAGGAAGTTATTAAAAGTATCACCGAGATAATGTCGCTGCTTTGTACTTGGCCCTTAGGGTAAAGGAAATACATCATTAGATGAGTACTTTATAATAAAGCTATAGATCACTAACAATTATTAAATGGCTGTCAAGAATGATTATTATTTTAAAAGTTGAGCACTGTGCAATTTGAAAAACAAATAAAAAACCTTGAAAGAAATTACTTCCTTTGTTTTTGTATAGAAATTAGAAACATGCCTTCCCCCCATTCTCTTTGAACTGATTATTGGAATATAATCTTTCTCTGTAGACAGCCATCTTACCTTCAACATCTCTTTCTGCAACTCTAAAAATACTCTTACGGAAAGCAGCCGCTCACTATTGAAAGAATATTCCTTGGTGACCCAGCAGATAGCAGGGTCTTTTTGCGTGTGCTGAGAATGACACCTTAACGCATGAGCCCTGAGCCCCTGATGCTTCAAGTCACTGAAGCAGAGGTGGTGGTCTTCATCCAGAAGCAATCCTTGCTTTTTGTGAAAGTTGAACTCAGGGCTATCTGGGACACAGAAAACTCTTCCATCATGTATTTTAGCTGAAGTCACTTACAGATGTTTTCCATGATTTGTTGCGCTTGATTTTGGCTTTCTAATGAGTTCCTCCCAGATCAATGGGTGGTTTAGTTTGCATCTTTTGGGAGGAGAGGTAATAGTTCAGATCTTTATTAGCTTCCCCAGCTAGTTATCAAGGCTTTTTTTTTTTTTTTTCTTTTTTTTAGCCATTAGTGAAAAAGTGGAGTGGTGAGAAGAAGGAGATGCTGGCAACGACTGCAGAGTCAGCCAAGCTGTGAGCCTCAGCCGGTGACACAATTACCCTGCAGGGATGGCGGTGGAGCGGCTGGATTGTGTAAAAGACACAAAACAGTCGTGAGAGGTTTGACAAAGGTGTAGCACATGGAAGCAAGAGCCACCAAGCACTCTCTTGGTCCTGAAATCATATTGAGCCAAATGATTCTGCATTATGGGGTTCAGTTATAACAGAAAACTCAGCTGGAATTTGAAAAAATATCATCTGTGCAACCAGAAAAGGAAGACTGCTACCAGACACCTGTAAGAAAGCTTATTCATGTTCCTGTGAAAAAGATGTTTCAAACAAGTTGGTTTTAGGAATTAACCATGCAGCTCTAAAGGCCCAGCCCTAAAGCGCACTGTAGGACCATACTCAAAGGACAGCTTTTGTGATTTCATTTTGTTATGGTGTCTCAATATGATTAATGCAACTATTTGGTAGAATCTAGGAGTTAAGAAACAGTGCTCTGAATCAGGAGAGCTGAAATCTAGTCTCAACTGCATAAATGTGCTACCAGGTCAAGAGATTTGCTCTTTCTAGGATGCTTTTCCCCCTCCCCCCCCCAATAACTTCTTCTTGACCTTAAATAAGCCATGATCTCCTAGGAGAAAAATCATTTGACTGCATAAACATGAGATATGTTTATACATTTTCAATATAAGTGCGGTTTCTGAAGAAGGAAGAACTCAGAGCTACATCGTTGTTCACTGACCCTTTTCATTTTGTATCACTTGCACTGGTTATAACTGGTATCCTCTTTCAGTGGTTAGAATAAAATACACTGATCTGCTCATTCTTATTTTTGAAAAGTGATCTGAGAATGGCCTGGATTAATCCTTAATCCTCTTAACGCTTAACCCAAGATCTACATGTGTAACTCTTTTCGAAAAGCTTAAAAAGGGGAGGAGAGTTGGTCTAAATTGGTGTGTACATATGATAATATTCCTCTTATTCTAGTATTAGTTTCTAAAAATAATACAACTGGAAGCCATCTTGAAGTGCGAGATAGGATAAGTCAGTCTCTGCAACCTTCAATAATCCACAAGTGACAGAGAAAATATTTTTTACTGTATTTTGTAGTTAAAAAAAAGAAGACTGATAGCATTTTCACTAATGTTTCTTAACCAATTAAAAAGAGACGGCCTGTTCTTTCCTTAAAATCTTCAGACACAAAGGGTTCTGCAATATATTCAGATTCATGATGCTTAAATAAATGCAACCTAAATCTTTTGAGGTTTGTTTATTACCAGTGTAATTACCAATGTAGTGAGTTTTAATATGATATCAGAAAATTCTTGAAGATCCATGGGGAAGAAGGTTATTGTGGGATCTGCAAAAAGTAGCTATGAAAAACAAACCTATAGCCAAATAGGAACAGTTTAACCTGTCTATGCAGGTATACATATTTCCATGGGAAACCTTTCAGGAGTCCACAAACTGGAAAATATTGAAAATACTGATATACATGCTATATGAATACCTTCAGAATAGAAAAACATTACAAAACAAAAGCCACAAATGTTAATAGAAAATCTCTCACTCATGTTTCTTACTTTGAACTGTGATTTTAGAACAGAGATCTCTGAATCTGTAGAAGATAACCAAGCATGCACTCCAGAGCTGGTCAGGAAAACAGTATCAACACAATTCTGACTTGGGAGATGAATGCAGAGTGCAATTTTCTTCCTGTAGTTTCTCATTCCCAGGAGATGTATTCTGGCTGATGTTAATGATAAAACACCAATTTATACAACTAGAGAGATCTGCAACTGTATATGACAGAATCTATGCAATTGGTGACCAATAAAATGTAGTTCTTGCAGAGGTGTGTTTGCCATCATCACACGGAATGGCGAGTACCTGATTTTGCCATTTGTTTCTGCTGTGCATGGGGAATCTCCAGGAGATATATGAATGTTCCTTTGGTTTTACAGTGAATTATGTCTTTACATGTCTGGGAGCAGCTGTCGTTTGCTTTTCATTAGAAAAACAGCTTACCACAGATCAGAAGTGATTGTGCCCCTGTACTTAGCACTGGTGAGGCCACACCTTGAATCCTGTGTTCAGTTTTGGGCCCCTCACTACAAGAAGGACATTGAGGTGCTGGAGCGTGTCCAGAGAAGGGCAACGAAGCTGGTGAGGGGTCTGGAGCACAAGTCTTATGAGGAACGGCTGAAGGAGCTGGGGTTGTTTAGTCTGGAGAAGAGAAGGCTGAGGGGAGACCTTATCGCTCTCTATAACTACCTGAAAGAGGGTTGTGGTGAGGTGGGTGTTGGTCTCCTCTCCCAAGTAACTAGCGATAGAATGAGAGGAAATGGCCTCAAGTTGTGCCAAGGGAGGTTTAGACTAGATATGAGGAAAAATTTCTTTACTGAGAGAGTGGTCAAACATTGGAGCAGGCTGTCCAGGGAGGTGGTGGAGTCACCAGCACTGGAAGTATTCAAAAAACATGTGGACATTCAGGACATGGTTTAGTGGGTATGGTGGTGTTGGGTTGATGGTTGGACTTTATGATCTTAAAGCATTTGATGATCTTAAAGGACTTGATGATCTTAAAGGTGTTTTCCAACCTTAATGGTTCTGTGATTCTGTGAATATGGTCCTTTCTGCAGTATTGACTCATGTTCCTTCTTGCGCTACTGATTTTTCTTATTTCTGTCATCCAAGAAAGAGATTACTCTTTACACATAGAAAATATAACTCCGGCATCTGATCAAAGTTGTATGCTAAACCAGTACTGTTCCTTTTTCAGAAGTCTGGTATAACTGTCTTTTCATTAAATAAAGTATATGGCCCTATTAATTTAAAATTGCTTTTGCTGGTCCCCATTCTATCTATTTTGAGAGATGTTGGTCCTGGCTACTCTTGCCTTAAATGCTATTTTATCAGCGAGTGAAGGATCATGCTCTGTATGTATGCATGGCATTTGCAAAAAAAGTGATAATATCTCTCTGTTTCTTCTGCTGGAAAAAGGGGAGGAAAGCTCTCCTCTGGCAGGGATGGATGTTTCAAAGTGTGTATCTCCTTTCCCAGTTACAGAGTGGCTGTTCTGCATCGCTGGAGGCAGCAGGAACGCAGTGGATCCTAGCTCAGGGTCAAGCCCCCATCTTCTAATCACACTGCTTCAGGTAAAGGTGAAAATGTTGTAATCACATGAAAGACTCACTCCCTGAAGTGTTAACATCCTGGCTCCCCGAGAGGTAAGAGTGGAGGGCCTTTCTTCTCTACTAGCAGGCACTCAGCACTTTCTAATGCCATAATTTGAGCAAGACATTGAAGATGAAGAGCAATGGAGGAGGAAGGGTTGAAGAAATAACAGCTAGAACAGATGTGCAAAAACACCCCCTTCATGAAGTACTTCTTGTACACTTTTTGGCTTTTCAGGCTTTCCATTTTTTAAAGCAAAAGTATCAGTATATTTCTGCAGTTTGTTGCCAAATCAGAAAATAGAATCATGCAAAGCATTATCATTGCTTGTATTCATATTTGTAATTATTCTTACACTTCAGATGTGGGGAAAATCCATTATTCAAAATACTATGTTTTAGTTGGTAGAGCACCAGACTCACAGATGATTAGTGATAGTTGATGAAATGAACTTTCTCTAAAGTTCAGGGGTCTTGCGTTATATAAAATTGAATTTCTAAAATCAGTGCCTTTGATGTCTTCCCAGTACAAATATTTTATTCACAATTAACTACTTGGGACAAAAGTCTGGAAGAAGGGGGAGAGAGAAAGGGGAGGGGAGATGTTGTTAAAGGCAATCCTTAGCAGGACAACTTAAAAATATGACTATGATTTCTCAATAGCTGCTACTGACTTTCCGGTTTACATGAATTTGCCAAATGTATTTTCTTTGGGTCAGATCTTACTTGTCTTGCTCACACAAGTATTCTTATTGACTACCCCTGAGAATAAAGCAACCCAAATTTTGCTTACTCTTTCTGTTTTGCTAATTCCCTTAGGATCAGTTCAAATAAACTAGAGTCCTATGTTACTGGATCTGTTAACAGGCTGTGAAATTATATTAATGTTCATGTTAGCTAAAATTTTTCAGGGGAAATACTTGTGTTATTTTCCTTGGTTCTCTCAGAACAAAACCAAGAAAAGATGAAACGTTCGCCTGCATTTACAGTGGAACCCCTGCTACCCACAGGTCAGGCTAATCCACATGCCGTGATTAGCCCAGCTCTAAAGAGATGCTGCCTCTGCAGTTCCTACCACTTTTGCTGCCATAATTTTGTTTGGAGTTTAATAGATTTTTTTTTTTGCTGTTTTGTTTAGTCTTTGGCCAAATTTTTCGTCTTCAGTGAAAAAAAAAGCCAACAGTTGTCCATCTGAAGGCTAACTCTTTATGCTGACAGCCACAAAGCTGCAATAAATTGGGCTCTTGCAAATTCCAGCAATGATACAGCCTCACAGTTTACCAAATAGCTACCACTTGCATTTATACCTGAATCTGTATGTGTATCTGCATGTCTATCTGTACCTGTATTATAAAAGCTCTTTTTCTACCTCTGTGTGCTCTATTTTTCAGATAACACCGGTCTCAG
>NW_010547700.1:0-2725 GCF_000687285.1 Phaethon lepturus | reverse complement strand
TGCTGAACCTATCTGGGGTAAAAAAGGAAATTGTAAGGACATAATGTATAGTCTTCATTGCAAAGTAAACTAAGAGCAAGCATGATGGATGAGCGTAAGACTGCAGAAAGCTGCAAGTCTGGTCAGGAGGGAGCTGGGTTGAGATTGCTGGCACGTGGGTGCTATTTCTAGTGCTTCTGGCAGCCTCCTTGGGTTGGGGAGGCTGGGTAAGTGGCTTCCCACATTGTTCTAAATCTTACTTTGCATGGAGCTTGGACTACCTCTCAATGTATAAGCCTAACATAGTGTCATGAAGACCCAACATCCGGTGTATGTCTTAAGTGACATTATGATGAATTTTTTTCCCCTCAGTATCACCATCTTCTTTCCAATTCACTGTACAGTGTTTTCAGTCCCTGTTGATTCTTTACTAAAAACTTGAATTTGGGTAAAACTTCGTTGTTTTCGATGGATTATAAAAACTCATTAGTAGGAACTTTTCCTCCTTAAGTAGATTAAGAACTGGTTAAGAATTGCTTAAGACATCAATTTATATTCAAGAATATTCACCACTACCTGCAATTAGATCAGATCAAGGACTTTAACCTTTACTTGAATGTGCTGCCTTGCCCTTTCCTCCCTTGGATAGTGAGTAGGTCTGCTGCACACAAGTACACACCTGGAAGAAGGCCTTTTTCCCTTGGGTGGTAGGAAGTTTCCCCCTGACGTCACAGGAGCGGCTGCATGGACATTGTCAAAACCCACAAAACTTGCCCTGTAGAGGAAATGAGTTCAACTCCCAATCTTTCTCCTGGGGAGCAGGAGCTCAGGGTAAAATAGTTTTCAGTCTATAAACAGAAAGTTTGACCTGCTCATCTTAGCCAGTTTTTGTAAACAGATCAGTTCCTCAGAGAAGTGATGCAGGTTTCAGTAGGAAACGGGGCACCCTCTGTCCATCTGGGACAGATCCTTCCTTGATGGCCTGCTCCCCACCAAGCAAGTGACAAAGCCCTTGAGATGCCTCCTCCTTCAGGTCACTCAGTGCACAGTGGAAGGGGAGAAAAGGGGATTCCCTATGAGTGCCTCCGAATCAGTAGGCACCAACTAACCAATGGCAGGGCAGGGGAATAACCTCAGGGTACTTGGCTTTCAGCACACTGTGAGGGAAATGGTCACAGAAGATGGAAGAGGGGGAGTACCTGTTGCCAAATGGCTGTGATTACAGAAGTGGCAAACTTCCAGGGAAACGGAGCCTCAGTTCTGTTTTATCAGGATCCTTTGTAAATTGCTATTAAGAAGTATTTTTTCAACAATCGCACTTTTATTAGCCGTTTGTGCCCATTATAGTTTTCTAGTTGCTAGTTTGTTATGGCTGTAACATAAATAAAGTTCTAAAAATGTCTCATTTGAGGAATTGCAGAGCTGGGCATGCCATTTAGACACAGATAAAAGCAGATGTAAAGGGCTTTCTTTGTAATGGGTCTATTTTATATTTAATAGAACTGTCATATAAACCTATACCAGCATTTAAAATGCAGTTTCTAGGCTATAAAATAAACACCATTTCTAATATTGCTGTTGGCTTTCACCTATGGAACACAGTTCATTAAAAGCTCTATAAGGCATTTACTTGGGGTTACCATATGATTTACAATCTAGGAGCCACCCCAGGCAACAAATGTGTTTCTCTCCCACCTTAGGACCCAGTTCTTCAAAAATTTTAATGATACCTGCAGGATCACCCAGCCAGGTGGGACTGGTATGATCCATGGTGCAGTGCTGGTGGAGACTGGCACAGCTTCTATGTCAGGATCTCTGCTAAGTACAAATGTCTCCTTCAGAAGGAGTAAGCCTGAGAAACACTTTTGGTTCTCCTTGCTGAAGTTTCTAAGGCAAGTGTCGCCACAGAAAGGAACATACTTGTCTCTGGTCTCTGTGGGAGATAAAGCAGGACTGCCTGTGCTGGGCTGAGGCATTAGCTTGTTTGCTTGCCCAAGTTGGGCTGAATGACACCCTGGAGGAGCCCACTTATCTTCTTTGGCTATAGAAATAGGGATCCAGGTGAGATGGCTAAAATAAGGCAGAAGGACCTTAACACAAGTTCTCCATTACTGGAGAAAACTGCAAAGTTGCGAGACAGCTTAGGGACATTGCCTCTGATATGGTCCCCAGTTTCATCACAGGATGAGATGCACTTTTCCTACTGGACTTGAGATTCATAATCCTAAAGCAGTGAAGGTGCTTAGATCTTCTTGGACCCCAGTGTTCTTCTGAGGCAGACCAAGAGTATGCAGTTCCTTCTCTCTGAACTTCTGCTGATAATAACATTTCCTCTAGTTTTCTGAGGGAGAAAGCCTGGGGAAGAGGAGAAGCAATCTGCACCCCCACTCTGTGTGGAGTGCCCTGATCGATCACCAGAGGCTGTGGGATGCACTGACACCGTGCCGCTCATCACTGCACAGCAGCAAGTCATACCTATGCTGAGACGCACCTGGAAGTTGCTGTCCCCTGTGGGGGTAGCCCACCTGTTTGCTAGTCTTAAGGGGAGCATTGCTGTTATGAGAGGCGAAGCTGTGCATCTCCCATGAAAGTTCCCAAGGTCTCTAACTCTGTCTCTAGCTGCTTATAGCTTTGTCAGACTTTAACTGGCTGTATTGTTATTTTCCATGCCTGAAGCTGATCTTTGCTTGTTTAATGGAGCAAAATACTTCAAACATTCCTTCCTTCCCTTCCCTCCCTCCCTCCC
>NW_010547699.1:402-602 GCF_000687285.1 Phaethon lepturus | reverse complement strand
GGGGTCACGTTTTGGACACATTTTCAACCTTCTTGACACCCAAAAGGCCCAGAGACGCCTTTCTGCTTGTACTTTAAAAGTAAAACCTGAAATTACCACACGTCGTAAGAGCTGGGAACGATGCAAAGCCCCAAGGATGTAACACAGGCACCGGAGAGAAAGAACAAGCCCCGGTCCCCATCCCACCTTCCCCCCGTCTC
>NW_010547699.1:0-318 GCF_000687285.1 Phaethon lepturus | reverse complement strand
CAGCGCGCCGCACGCGGGGAAATGAGCTTCAGTTTTAATTCCTGCAAGTGCAGAAATGATTAGACACAACAAAATTGTATAATTAGTAGGATTTAATGAGAGACTGCCCCAGACATGCAAAAGAAGTAGGTTAGACAGTGGCCTTTGTTCAGCTACAAAAGACATTAATTTGCAAATACTCTTAATATTCATCTTTTTCTTATTTAGACTGATATTTTGAAAGTCTCTGATAAAACAAGAAATCTGGACTAAGCATTCCAGTTGCATTTCCAAGCACAGGAATCCAGCTTTGATGTTCCCCTTGATAACATCTTTTTA
>NW_010547698.1:462-3484 GCF_000687285.1 Phaethon lepturus | reverse complement strand
AGCCCTTGGCGCCTGGTCCCGTTCGCTCACGCACGCGTTCAGCGCCCGAGCTGCCCGCGGGCACGCAAGCACCGCGCGTACCGCTGCTGCGCCGACGCACCAGCCCCAGGGCTCGGTGGCTTCCCTGGACTAAAGAAGCCAGAATTAGCGCAGATTAGGCAGGGACCAGCCGTGGTCCACGTTCATCATTTAAAAATAAAACTCCAGGTTGCTGCGTTCCCCTGTGCTGCTCAGAGCAAGGAAATGCCGCCGGAACAGCGCTGGGCTGACTGCAGTGCCAGGGACCAGGACGGGGCACGCGGGGTAAAGCAGGACTGGAACAACGAGTCGCTGCGGTGACGGGGGGAAATTGAGATTAAATATCCCTCAACACACTGAGCACCTGTTGGCTGCATCAGCACCTGCATTACTTCTGCTAAAGATGTCCATCGTTACTCCATCAGCACTCCCGATTCTCAGCCAGTTCAGGTATCAGCCAAAGCCACTGAACAGTGAATACCTTTAATAATTTGCTGCTTTTAACGCATTCAGCCAGGCCTATTACATAAAATTACAGGTCTGCCCTTTTCATTTTATAGATTATTTTGCTCCTAAGAATGTATAAATAGCCAACGAGCCCGCTCAGTAAATGCTGTGAGCAGCATAAAACTCACAGAGCAAATATTTTTATATTGCTCTAGTTTTGAAGGTCCTTTTGAAGATGATTTCTGAAATCTCCCTGCTGTTGCCGGACAGGGACTAGCTTCCCCTGCACGCAAACGGCACTGATCGTCGCATAACAAATTGCAAAGTGAATTACAAAATGGCATTTGCACTCCTTGACCATGCCAATGAGTGTAATTTAAATAAATCCATTAATGAAGGCCTAATTAGCAGGGACTATGCAGTTTGCAGCCATGTGTATGGGAAGTCTCTGCTAATCACAGATTGAATCCGGCAGAGCACTAAGTGCCACTGAAGTGCCGGAGAGTTAAAACCACTCAAACCTTTCAGGGATCAAGCACTAGATCAGAAAAATACTGAATTAATATTGCTGCCCTCCCACAGGGGCTGGTGCTAGTGCCGGAGAGGGGAGCACGTCCTTGTGTGTTGCATGGCCCTCGGGGAAAGTGCTTCTGGTCTTTCTCTTGCCTCTGTTTTTCCAGTTGTCAAAGGGAGATAGCTGATTTCTTTTAGAGACCGCTTTCAGGTCAATTGAGGAGGAAAGCTTGACTAAAGCTGAGTACAAGTTGAGTACCTTTTATTTTTCTGGGCTCTCTCCAGTGTTTGTATTAAAAATTCCTAACGTGGAGAACCAGCTGACACTGTAAATTAGCAGGAGACAGTCAGGTTAGACATTTGTTTATTATAAGCACCAAAAAAGATGTTATTTGTTTACCATATCCTATAGGATTCCAGATTGCTGACCGTCCCGCATTGCACCATGTGTCGTACGAATGGCAGAAGACACAGCATCACTGCGAGAAGGTATGTCAATCAAATGGATTCTTGCCTCAGTATCTGCAAATTAGAAATTCAGCGTCTAATCTCATCTTCTAGGCAAATAACTCTGGTCTCACATCCACAGCCTTTGTGCCTGTGGCTAGATCAGTGCATCCCTTCACGATGGCCCTGATAACATCTTCCTAGCAGGAGCTGTCATGGGAAAGTAAAAAGGAGCTTTTTTTTTTTTCAAAATGTAGGCGCATTGAAAATGGGAGTGGAACTAGACCACAAAGCAAACCCACCTGATCATTAGGCATCTGCTGAGGCTATGGGGATGCCGAGGAGCGGTGCACAACAGCATCCTTGTTCTGGTGGCTTTGAAATGAAACAAAGCCTGCGGCGGCCCTGGGCCGGGGACACCGGCGGCGGCGCGTCGGGTTTCACCTCCCCTTTGTGCCTGTGGGAGAAAAGCGGCTCAACCTGGACAAAACCTAATGGAAGTGGTGACCATGCTGGGCAGCAGCACAAGATCCCAGATCCGTTCAGCAAGTCTCCATTTAAGCAGGTGCTTATGGCCCACCAAAACCTTGCTGAGATACTGGACAAGCTCAATGCCTGCAAGCCCATAGGCTGTGATCCTGCTTTTATCACCTTCTGCGGCGGCGGCGAAGTCCCCGCAGACCTCATTTCAAGGTTTGTTGTTGTAGGTTTTTTTCCCTGGTTTACCTTGCGGTCATGGTGGTAAGAATGAGACCCGTACCTTTGCCAGCATTTTCCAGCTAGTGTACAAGTTCTCCTTCCCATTCGATTAGGATCCTACCACCATGTTCACTATCTTCTGCTTGTTCATTAGCTTGAGATAATTGGAACAACAGAAATAACAAAAAAACTACCTCATTCTGCTTACTGGAGACTTCAGACCTATAGAACAAAGTTAGATCCATGGATCATACCGTATAAAAGGTGACCTAAAAAAAAAACCCCACCCGGCTGTCAGTTCTCTGGCATGCCGTTTGTCATCAGCACGGTGTAATTATCATGGACTTTAGTGACACAATAAATATGAGAGCCCAGGTGGTATCCATTTTCAGCTGTTTAATTGAAGAAATGAAAGATCCTGTAATACAGAGTCAACACAGAGAATTTGTCAGGCTACACTAAAAACTTCAATAGCCGTGACCCTGAGGTCATAAAATTACTCATCAGGAGTGCAATTTTTTTATGATACAGAACTGAAGGGTATCGATTTTACAAAAAATAATTTTATATGCAATATAAATGGACAAAATGGCTCACTCCAGTCTTCTGCAGGGTCTGAAAACCCAGGAGTGCAACTGTGCAAATCAATACAAATAATATCTTAAACCATAAATTTTAATTAATTCATAAAATACGGGCTGCAATTTTTTTTTCCTTAAAGCTACCACAACAAATAAAGAACTAGGGAATGGTTCCTCCAAAGCTTTCTGAAATTTCCTTTCTCTTGCTGGTGTGTTGAGTATTGATAATTGTAGCAGAATAAGTCTGACTTTGGGCTCCTGGCCTGGCGCTCTGTTGGTTTTGTTAAGTCCAGGGACTTGAGATCCAGTAGCAATCC
>NW_010547698.1:0-443 GCF_000687285.1 Phaethon lepturus | reverse complement strand
CTGCTGAATGCGTTCGGGGAGGAAAAAAATCTTCCAGGGCCTGCTGTGGAGCAGCGCTGCAAGAAGATACAGCAATTTTGTTAGAACAGCAAGCAAAAGATGGTTCAAATTAACATCCTCCCTGGGAAACCTTGTGTCCGTCAGGATGATGCTGCTGCCCCAGAGGGAGCAACAGAGCCGTAATGGTGGGGGACTCGGGTAAAGCCCCACAGATCAGAGGAAACGCAAAAGAAATTGAAACCCAAGCTCTGAAGCCTCAGCTCTGGACCTGACGCAGAGCTTGCTGACTGAAGCTGACGGTGCCGAGCTCTGGGCTGGTCCCACTGTGCCGAGCACCCTTGCTCAGGTACGTGAAAGCCCCAGGACTCTGAATTTGTGGTTTTTGGGGGTTTTTTTGGCAGCCATCGCCTGAGCGCCGGGGCCGTGGCCGGTGCGCGCTGCCC
>NW_010547697.1:6878-7500 GCF_000687285.1 Phaethon lepturus | reverse complement strand
GCAGCGGCAGGGCTGTCCCTGCCCCATCTCCCACGGGGGCACAGGGGCAGAGCGGGGTGGAGGGCTCAGGCAGGGGCACGGCTGTGTTTCAAGGCGCTGCAGAAGAGACAAAAGCCCCGGTTCTCTCTGTCCACCTCCTTTGCCGACTCCTTCCCGCAAGCCAGATCTCTCTCTCTCTCCCCCTCTGAGTTATTATTAAGTTTTGTTCACATAATAACAAATTTAGTGCCGCAAGATTTTCCAGAAAGAGAGAAGTGGAGAAAAAAGGGAGCCAAAGAAAGCATGAGCGATGGCAAACACAGAGAGAAGATTCCTCTTCCCAGCCTGGCTTTCTCTGCGCTGCTTTTACATATATAATTCTTTTTTCTTTCCCCCTTTCTCGCTTGTTTGATTTTTGCATTATTTATAGCTTGTCTTCAGGGCCTGTATTCTCTGTTATTGTTTCATTCAACAATAAAATAGATTAGATAAAAAACAAACTGTGCTAAGCCACGGCTGAGCCCGCCTGTCCTGCAGCCAGCTGTACCCACAAAGCTGGGCAGAGCGGGCGCCGCGGGTGCGAGTGGCCAGGCAATGCCAGCCAGCCAGCGACCGAGGGGTCACCGCCTCGCCAGCCCTTGCC
>NW_010547697.1:5337-6845 GCF_000687285.1 Phaethon lepturus | reverse complement strand
GATGTGGCATGGCCAGGATTTGGGCTCCAGGTGCTGCGAGCTCTGCAGGTACATGCCCTCTGTAGGTATGGGAGCTGCACAGAGTTCCTGGGGTCCTGGCCCTGCACCCAAACCTCAGACAGCCCCCCCCAGCAAGAAGGAAAAGATGGGAAATGCTGGTTGAGAGAAGAAAATGAAGCACTGGAAACTGGGATTTTTTTAGGGCAATTTCATGAAATCTAGCTCACTGATTTCACTAGCGAGGGTGCCCTGAGCTGTGCTGGCACTGGCTGCAGGTGCTGGGCTCCAGCAAATCTCAGCCCCGGGTGCTTTGGGAGGTGCTGTGCCGTCCCGCAGCGTCGTGCCAGGAAAGGGCTCGGTGCAGGGCAGGCAGCGCTGCCCCGTGGCTGAGAGGCCGCTGGAGCAGCGGTGGAAAGCACAGTCAGTTCAATGCCTACAATAAGGGCTGTTGGCATGCCGGCAGCCTCAGCCGCGCTGCGGGGAGCCACGCTGTCCCCCGGCCTTTTCTGTCTTCCAGCGGGCGAGCACACTAAGCCCGTGGGCATGGAGAAAAAAGGAGGGAACCACCGCGGGGATGGAGCGGTTCCCCTGTTGGGGTGTTTTTGTTGTCTTTTGCTTGAGCTGAAAGTGATGCTTTCCACCCCTTCCTCCTTCTCCCCAGTGATGTTGATAATAATACAGAGACTGCACTCTGGACTGCATGTGAGAACAAAAGTAATCACGGGGAAATACAGTGCATAGAAATTAAATCGGAAATGCAAGGCCAGGGTTTCCATTTCAGTTCAGCTTCTGTATCGTTTCCCACTGAAAAGGATAAACAGGCTGAGCACAGATCAGTTTAATGGCAGCACCTAATGGCAGTGCAATTCCATGTTTCCCAGAGCAAATTGTAGCTCATGCCCAAAGCGACAGCGTGATACGCCACACACCGGCTCCATGGGACGGCCACGGCATGGCACAACCCCAACTGAGCGCTGGGGGGGCCCCTGGGGCCCCCCGCAGGACTTGCTGCCCTCGGCAGCAGGGCTGAAATAACTGGGTTCACCAGAGCATTTAAGGGGCTGGTGTCCCTCTCCGGGCTCGGAGATGCCCGTGGGCCCTTGCCTGCCCAATGCCCAGCAGAAAAGGGGTGTCCCATTGGCTGCCCCCCACACCCCCGAGCTCCCGGCAGTGGACTCGGACCCACTGGGAGCTTGCAGAGCTGTGCCAGCCTGCTCCCCCAGCACGGGCTGGGCGAGGAGGTTTTCACGCCGCTCACCACAGCAGCCCTAATCCCTTTCCTTCATCTGGCTCCCGCAGTGCACGTTCACTCAAAGCACGGCTACAGCTGCCATTTATTTTTTCTACCTGAGCCTCATGGCTGTGCCTTGCTCTGTGGTACGATGCACAAGCCGCTTGCCAGCAGAGCTGGGGCAGAAGCAAGCCACCAGGCCAGTGCTCGCCCGTAACGCCCTCCCTGGCTCCCGAGGCTCCCGTTTCGGGTTAGACCACATCAGTTTGGCTCTCTG
>NW_010547697.1:0-5296 GCF_000687285.1 Phaethon lepturus | reverse complement strand
CAGGTATGGGAGGGAGAGGTTTGTCCACGTGCCTGTGCAGAGGGTAAGAAGAGTGCTCGCTTTGCTCACCACCCCCAGGTTGCCTCCAAGGTCTAAATCAGTTGTTTCCCATTTCACACTTGACATCTCAAATCCAAACAAAGAGCTGAAAGAATAGATCACATCAAAATATTTCTGCTTCTCCCTCCTACGAGAATTCCCCATCAGAGACCAATCCAATTAAGGTGCTGGTTATGAAATTAACCATAATTACAAGAGCGATATTTAATGTTTTGCATTCTGATGAAGAAACGGAATAGAAATGACAAAAAAAAACCCACTGTGGGTCCTACTGAGATAACTAAGAACAACGTGGGGTGGCGGGGGGGAAAGGGCTGCCAGGGGAACAAGGGCTGTGCAGGTTGGACTGCACCACCGGCGCCTGGCAGGGGCTGGGTGCTCATGGGCACATTGCCCAGGGAACAGTGACCAGCCTGTCCCCAAAACAGGGGATCAGCCCAGCCTGATGGCTCCTGGCAGGTGTTTTGCCATTTGACCATCACTCAGATGCTGCTGGGCCACAGGAACCGCATCCTGGGAGGCACAGCCCAGTCCTGCATCTCCCCACCCTGTCCCCACTCCCTGCGGGGACCCTCTGGCTCACCTGCAGGACTCTTCCCAGCTCAGGACACTGAGCCCAGCCCTGAGACAAGGGACATGAGAGCTTCAGTGGGCAAAGCCTTTGGCCTCTGACCAGGACACCTGGGTCCTCCACTGGAGCCCAGGAGAGTCACATCCATGTGTGGGCACATGTCCACTGCAGGATGCCGTGGGCACTGAAAGGCTGACTGGCTTATAGAAACACAGGGAAAAAAAGTTACAGAAGAAAACATGCAGGACGGTTAAACAGAAGCCATTTCTGTGCTTAACCGGGAGAATGAGCGAAACCAAGCCAAGCTCCCTGGCCCCCGTGAGACAGATGCTGACCTGCTGCCTAGCCCAGTCCCACGCTTGGTTAGGAGACGCTGTTTGGATGGGTTATGGGCCCATGGAGGGCAAGGGATGGTGGCCGAGGTGTCGGCGAGGAGAGAGGGAGGGCTGCACCACTGCATGCTCCTGGCAGGGACAGGCATGGTCCAGGCAGGCTCTGTTAGTCACTCCGAACTGCTGCTCCCACAAGGTGGGAATCGCCTGGGTCTTGCCCCTGCGCGGCCAGTAACTCCAGCAGCCTGGGGTCTCTGCTCAAGCTGGGCGCTCCCGCCACTGTCTGCCTTTCCGGAGCCAGCCGGGGGGCCGTGACCTGCTGCCCTCAGGGACGGAGGGAGCCTCATGCTCCCTGCCCAGGCTAAAGGCGAGTTGAGGCCCTCCGTGGCATTTATCAGCATTTATTTAATTGCCTGGGTCAAGCTGACAATTAACGCTGCCCGCTCAGACACGGCCACTTTTGTGCGACCTGTCTTTCTCCTGGCTTGCCATGCCAAGGGGACAGAGGCCACGCTGTGCTGCTGACAGCGCTCCCGAGGCCAGGGAAGCGCTTGGGGGGGGGTTATGCCTGTGTTCCTCCCCTCCCCCAAGCCAGCCCCGTCCTCAGACGCTCCTCTCCCATTCTGTACCCCACATGCCCTAACACTGAACCAAAGGCTGCAGATTCAAACAGCCACCAAAACTGGCTGTTAGTAAGACATGTCCCCAGCCAGGGTCACAGGGAGCTGGGACACGCAGCAGAGGCACGGAGATCTCTCTCCATGCAGCCATTCCCCTCCACAAGCTCCCATTTTCTTCACTCCCCCGGATGGAATTGAGAGAAGGGGGAAAAAATTGATTTTGAAGAAAATTGAGGCCGTGGCCTTCAGTTGCTTTCTCCCGTTATTTTTCTTGGGTTGTTTGATTTGAGTTAAGCATTTGTAGCCCTCTTCTCTCTCATCCCAGCCTTCCCTGCTACCTGACAAGCTCTTCTGGCTCTTTTCCCACCGAAAGCCATTTCTGCTCATGCTAGGATAAACCCTGCTCCCTTCCCTGCTCGAGGTTTAGCAGAGAATGTAGGAGAGCTGCTGACTCAGTGCATTGGATGTGTTCAAGAGCCAGGCGAACACCCTCCCTCGCCAAGCTGTGCTGCGACTTGCACCGCCGGCTGTGCCCTCCTCTCATAGAATCACAGAATCATTAAAGTTGGAAAAGACCTTTAAGATCATCAAGTCCAACCACCAACCCGACACCACCATCCCCACTAAACCATGTCCTGAAGTGCCACATCTACACTGTTTTTGAACACGCTTCTTGCCGCCTCCGAACCACTGTGTAAAGCATAAAGGGTGAGTACGGGCACACCAAGCTCATGCTAGCCTGAATCATGGAAGGAGAGTCAATACAAGCCAACGGCACCACTAACATCCACCCCAGCACCTGCGCTGCCCAAGAAAACTGCCCAAGGGGCCACAAGCCAAGGAGGGTCACACGGGCTGGCAGGACTCAGCTGAGATGACATGGAAAAGTGTCCCTCCAGCAGTTTCCACACCTGAAGCTTCACAAAAGAGTTGGTGGAGTCGCATTTTCCACTAGGACATTCCCAGAGATGTGCCCATTGCAAACAGGTTCTCCCCTGCTTCGAGGGGATGACCTCCAGCCCCGACAGAGGTGTCACCCCAGAGCTGTCACAGCAGGCCACACCCAACGGCCGCCCAACACACACAGGTCCGTCGCTGCCCAGTGACAACCACGTGGATGAAGCAGCACCTGACGAGGTGTATTAATCCTCATTGAACCACGATAGGTTCAGTTGTACTTTATAATTCAGCAACCGTAATTACACTATAATTACACTATAATTGTGGTGGTGTTATAAAGTGATTTAGTGATTTATCAACCCCTGAAATAAAACCTCAAGTTACAGGATTTTATACTTGTTACATACATCAAGTAGTATAAACTTCAGCACCATTACCGTTACAGTGACTGTATTAAGCAGGAAACTAAAGGAATAATAAGTCATTCAGTCATGCTGTTAACCTTCCAAGTGATATGAAACAGTGGTAATTAGAGGTATCACAGAGTAATTACATTATAGGTGTAGAGTAACTGCAGCACGGTACGGTATTACAGAAGTATAACCATTCGTTTTGTCATTAATCTTGCCACAAAAAGGCTTGGAAAACCTGACTCTTCCCCAGGTGCTGCTGTAAACTCAGCTCCACGATCTCCTCCAGTCGCTTCCTGCCCGTCCCGAGAGCCTCACTGAAATCTGGGGCTGCCCAAGCACCCGGTGTGGGCAGTGCCCGCTGACAGCTGGCTGGGGGCTTACAGCTGAGAAAGAGGAGGAGAAGCCCCCTCCTGCTACCCGGTAACCTGCAGAGTCCCCACCAGGGACACTGCTGCCTCCAGGGAGCGTCTGTCCCTGTCCCGGAGCGGCCAGCACTGGGGAGGGAGCAGAAGGGCCTGGCTATGGGGAAAACTGCCCCAGCATGTCTGTAGGAAGACGCAGAGGTTTTAGCCCAGGGACAGATTTCTCTCCTGGCCTTGCTCACCAGCCTTGCTAGGCTAAGAGCTTTGGAAGCCCCCTCCCCTCCATGGTACTAAGCTACTGAGCTACCGTGCTCCAGGAAGGAGCCAGGAGCAGCAGGAGAGAAGGCACGGCCAGCCCAGACATCTCCTCCCACCAAGCCCCAGCCCACGCTGCTGGGATGGGCGGAGGGCTGAGCGGGGCTTGGCGCACCAGAAGAGCGCGGCTGCCCCTCGGCAGCGTGGCATGGGGTGTTACTGGCCATGTGCATTTGCAAGAGGTCTGGGAGAAGGAGAAGGCGCGCACTTGAAACCGAGGCACAGAGGCGGAGGAAGGGGGTAGAACAAAGGTTTGGGCTGAGGTGCCGGTGTGGGGCTGGGATAGCTGCCTGTGGGGTGGGGATGCGTTGGGCAGCGCAGACAGCCCTGGTAAGCTCCTTGCATGGCAAGCTGGCTGGAGGCATGGCCATGCCACCGCTCCACAGCTGTCTCCGGCAGGCGTGAAGGTCAGGTCAGGGCTGCTGCAAGTGGCAGAGCAGCGAGGAGAGGGTTAAGGCTGGCAGGAGGGCTGGGATGGGGATGTGGAAGGGATATCATTTCAGAGCAGGGCTCCGGTAGGTGGTGCAGAGGAAGGGGAGATGGAGGGAGAAGGAGCAGATCTGTTTGGTGGGGCTGCTCCTGGGGATGCCTGAACTGCTCTGCCCCATGCTCCCCCCGCGGGTCAAGACCCTGGAGAACAGAGTGGGCTGGGGGCGAGCGCAGGGCTCTCACACTGGTCCCCTGCTGCAGGCCAGCAGGTAGAGTCGCTTGCTGGAAAGGACGTTTACTGGGGAAGGATCGTGGATGGCGACTGCTTGGGCAGCAGCTGGGCTAGCGACAGGCAGAGAGAGGCAGCAGAGCCTCAGCTTTTTTTGGCGAGGAGACCTGACACCCCCCCCGCCCCGGTGCTCACACTCACGCTCACCCGGCAGCCCTCCCTCCTAGTGCAAATCACTTTCACAGCACCAGCACTCCCATTTCTTCTCAGAGGTGGCACCTCCAGCACCTGGAGCGAACCATGCCCCTACCCTTTGCTCCGGCTATTTATATATCCAAAGCGCAACGTGAAAAATCTGATAACCTACACCCGGTATCAGAGAGCAACAAGCAATGGCACAGCCCAGGAGCGCTCCTGAAGCCCTTCTGGCCAGCAGGCTCTTGGGCAACCTCGCAATTCCCGCTGCCCTGCCAAGCCCCTTCAACATTAAGCCCTTCTTTTCTCCGCCAGAGGCAAACGGAGGGCTGAGCCCGCGCTAGCAGTCTGACACTCCCTAGCATCTCCAATTCTCTGGGCTGGCTCCTGAGCGTAGCGCTGAGCCCAGGTTCGGGGGATCCTTCAGTGTCCCCAGAGCCCCCCTCCCAGAGCCTGACAGATCACCCCATCCAGCAGTAACTCCCCACGCCTCAACTCACCTACCTGCAGGCTGGGGGGCTGGTGAGGAAGAGATGAGCCCCCATCCCAAAAAATTACCCCCCATAGCTCCAGCCTGATCACTCAGGTCTGGCGAGCTCTCCCTGCCCGTGCTTAGCCCTTTGCATCTCTGCCTTGGGGATAGGCAGGGGGCCGATTCCTCCTCTTGAATGAGCCCTTGCTGGCGGGGGAGCTGGACGCAGCCTGCCTGAGGGCTGGTCCCTCTGCTCCCCGGCCAGCCCTGGGAGGTGGCCCTGTCCCGGCCATACCCCACTGAATATGTAATCTGCTCCAGACCGGCTAACTCATCTGCTTAACTACCGGGGGGAGGAGGCGAGCTCCTGCATTAGGATGCAGCTGATGTGCATCAGC
>NW_010547696.1:631-931 GCF_000687285.1 Phaethon lepturus | reverse complement strand
TGTCCTCCCCAGAGGTTCCCTCAGCCTCCCCATGGCTCTGGGGCAGGGGGGGCATCGCCCTGTCCTCTCCAGGAGACCAGAGGGGGTCCCTTATCCTCCCCAGAGGGTCCTTCATCCTCCCCAGGTGTCCCTTGGCCTTCTCAGGGGACCACAGCTCAGGTTGTCAGGGGCCCTAGGGACCCGCCCATCCTTCCCCCACTGCCCATGGGGTCTCCCTGACCCCCTCCCTCCAGTGCCATGTCCTCAAGTCCCTTTACCTGGCTGACCCAGGACACTGGGGTCCCCTGGGGACATCAGTGT
>NW_010547696.1:352-572 GCF_000687285.1 Phaethon lepturus | reverse complement strand
CCCGTCCCCTTGATGCCCTGGGGGACAGTGCTCCCCCGGCCCCACCTGGCTGGCGCCCTTGTTGGTGCCCATCTGGAGGCTGATGGTGGCCTGGTCCAGGGGCTGGTCTGTCCCCAGCTTGGGGTCGTAGAGGTGCCGCCGTGTCCCATATGCCGTCATGCCCTGCTGGCTGGCAAACTTGTTGGTGCCCATCTGGGGATGGGGGAGAGGGGGTCACAGG
>NW_010547696.1:0-244 GCF_000687285.1 Phaethon lepturus | reverse complement strand
TGTTCCCCAACATCCCCCAGAATCCTTCATGCAGCTGGCACCCCCTTGTGCTCCCCCCTGTCCTTGTATCCCCCCCCCATGTGTCCCCGTGGCACCTGGAGGCCGATGATGTTCCTGCCCTCACGCAGCTTCTCGGGGTGGAAGCGCCGCTGCTGCTTCTCCGCGTACTTCACCCCCAAAGCCACGTTGTTCCCCTTCGTCTTGGCCTGCGTGAGACCCCGTGGCTCAGGGTGTGCACAAGGCC
>NW_010547695.1:660-864 GCF_000687285.1 Phaethon lepturus | reverse complement strand
CGGGACAGTGGCCCAATTCTGCCCTAACCGGTGAGAAGCACCAGTGCCAGGAGCTCTCCTCTGCCTGCTTCGTTTTTGACGGGCCCTGATTAGCATCACCACTGTCATGCACGGACCTCCCAGCCCCTCCGGACCCGCAGTGCAGAGGACGGAGGTACCCCCGAGGCACCGCCGGGGAAGGAGCCGGGAGGTTCTGGCCCGGAT
>NW_010547695.1:0-206 GCF_000687285.1 Phaethon lepturus | reverse complement strand
CCCCACGCCCCTTCCCAATCCACGTCCCCACACCCTTGGTGGCTTATAGGTGATGGCTGGCGGTTCATCGGTCCAACCCGCGACTTGGCCCCAGCCAGTTATCCAAAACCCCTCGGAAAAGGGAGCATTGCTGCCGGATTCTCCACGTCTGCCTTTAGTTCTGGGCACCCGCTTTCCCTTCGCACCGCGCAACACGCGTCAGCCCA
>NW_010547694.1:452-879 GCF_000687285.1 Phaethon lepturus | reverse complement strand
TGGGCAGCAGTGGGAGCGGGGCAGCGGCCCTCAGGATAGGATCTGCCCCGGAATCTTCATGGAGGGTACAGGGGAGGGCTGAGAGCTGGCATTGTGCACCCTGGACCCCCATCCCAGGGGATCTCACACCCCACATTGTCCCCCATCCCCGGCAGGGAGGGGATCCAAGGGCGAGCTCAGCCACCAGCCCTGGCTCTGCACCCAGGGCAGTGCAGCCGGGTGGCTCCCTCTCCGCTTCCTCCAGTGGCTGATGGCAGCGATATCGCCCAGTATCACCCATATTTCATTTTCTCCAGGGTATTTTTAGCCTGTCCCACCCTTGCTGAAGAGGCCCTCAGCTGAAAGCAGGCTCTGCCCTGGGCTGGCTTGGCTGGAGAAACTAAACAACAGTCCCAGCCACATTGTGTGCCTTTATCTGCGGCTCATT
>NW_010547694.1:0-253 GCF_000687285.1 Phaethon lepturus | reverse complement strand
AAGAACAGTTGTGCTGTCAGTGGGCAAGTGTGCCACCAGCACAACCGGGCTCAGGGGCTGCCCACGCTCACCCCACCACCCACGGGACAGCAGCTTCCCTCTCCCTTGGCCCCAAACCCTCACCCCCCTTCCCCAAGGCAGCTGCAGGAAGCACAGCAACACCACGCTTCACCTTTTTCATTCATCCAGCTTTATTCAACAAGATGCAACACCGAGTCTGCCGGGGGAGAGAATTGAGCATTGAGGAGCAGCG
>NW_010547693.1:0-2220 GCF_000687285.1 Phaethon lepturus | reverse complement strand
CCCTCAGAATCTTTCTTTTGTCTCCAACATCACAGGCACCTCCCCTGTCCCCAGGCAGCCCCCATTCCTCCTCCTCACCCCCGTTCCTCTTCGTCATCCCTATTCCATCTGGAATGTGTCAATCCCCATCTGCACCCATCTCCCCACAGTGTCCCCTCTACGATCCCTGCCTGTCCCGCTGTTGAACCAGCTCACCAGCGAGATGATGGAGTGGCCAAAGCAGTGGACAAGGGCGGAGGTATGGGTGCTGTCTAGCTGGACTTCCATAGGGCCTTTAGCACCATCCCCCACAATATCCTTCTCTCTCCATTAGAGTGAGCTGGATGTGCTGGGGGGAGTTTTGGTGGATGAGGATTTGGTTGGATGGTCGCACCCAGAGGGTGCTGGTCAATGGCTCAACGCCCAGATGGAGATGGGCGATGAGCGGTGCCCCCTCAGGGGTCCATGCTGGGCCCAGTACTCTTTCCTATCTTCCTCAACCACCGAGCCAGTGGGATCGAGCGCACCCTCAGCTAGTTCCCAGCAGGGACCAAGCTGAGTGCATCATCTCAGGGTGCTGCCTTTCTTTTCTGTGTGCTTTGCAGCTTTTAGCCTCTGGTGTCTATTAGCATCATCTGAACAGCAGGAAGGAAAAACGCCAGCGGTTCCTTACATATGAGGGCTTCAGCACACAACAGCACTTTGCATTGTAGTTCGAAAGAGAGGTCATGGCAGCAGCTGTCAGATCGGGGAGAATAAACTTTGTGTTCCTTTTTCAGACTCTTGATATCCCATAGGATTGATTGCACTACTCAATGTTGTACTCATTCTTAAAGAACCTTTCTTTCATAGGCTCTGTCCTTTCTGTCTAGCTTTCCTTAACAAAAAGACGTTTTCCCTCTAATTTAACTCACCGTTTTGCATAGCTTACAACTATGGGATCTGTTTATGTTGTTTTAGAAAAAGAGGTACTTTTTCTTCACAAGCTGTTTTGAAAGCAGGCGCACTCCCAGAACTGAAGGGGGAAGCAATCTCCCTCTCTATGGTTCTGCGACGCGCCTTGGGAATTCTACCTTTAGTCAAGAAGCGCTGACAGAGGAGGGCAGCAATGCGAAAGCACTTCAACAGAGATGACGTACCTCGCTATGTCAAGGTGAAGTTGTGCGATCTTTTCCTCTGAATCGCATGGCTCTTGCTTTTTCAGGTCAAATACTATTAAATTAGGGAAGAGGAGAAATATTTAAATTACTAGCTCAGTAACAGCGTTTGAAAAAAAGTGCAATCGACGTGTGCCGGGGTTGTGGGTATTTTCGTTTGGTTTTCTTTTTTAAGCTGAGTGAGTTTGCTTGTATCATACCCAGACCCTTGCTCTCAGCTGCAGTTTTCAGTTGTCCTTAAAATCACACAGAATCAGTCCACTACCTGGGATAGACACTACTGTGAATGCCATGAGCCAATACTGCTAATACACTTTTCTGGATTAAGTTGTATTACCAGAAAGTTATTTCAGCACAACAGGAGAAAAGTTTCTTTTGGAATTACAGTAACAATTTTTTTGCCTAGTCAAGAAGATAATTGATAAAGAAGTCTTTTAGGAGTTGGTTTACTTCTCTTTGTACAAAATACACGTTGCTAACTCACTCAATTGTGTGAGGTAAAGCCACAGGGATTATAAGTTTCCTACAAGTCGTGGCCAAGCCAGGTGGCTATTTCGTGCTCGAGCCCACAGAACGTTAAGCTGACGTGTAACTTGATAATTACTCCAAAGCAGGGGCACTGGGCACAACCCAACTTCCAGCCTCTCCAGCAAGGGAGGCTCAGCAGGGCGTGTAGCAGAGGGCTCTGTTAGCCGGTTCAGATAGCTGAGCTCTGTGAGGATCAGGGTGATAGTAATTCCCTTTCCCACCGATGTGCAAAACCACTGGGATCTACCCAGAATGACCCGTAACTGCATCATCTTGCCGTAATGCACAGCTTGCGATGTGCGCTCACCTCCCAGAAGGCCCAGCCTCTCCTGGGCTGCACCCAAAGCAGCGTGGACAGCAGGTCAGAAGAGTTGGGGGGCACAGGGGGACACACCAGGTAACACTGGGGAGTGTCACAGGGAGGGGCACAGGGGGGCACCATGGGGCACCAGGGGGAATGGGACATGGTGGCACCCTGGGGTCTCAGCCATGGGACATGGGTCAGGGTTACACATGGCGGGCCTGGGCAGGAGCAGGACCCAAGGGGGAGCCCCGT
>NW_010547692.1:0-4075 GCF_000687285.1 Phaethon lepturus | reverse complement strand
GATGGTGCTGGATGTCTACAGCGACTACGTCAACAACTTCACCACCGCCATGTCGCTCATCAAGAAGGCTTGTCTCACCAAACCTGCCTTCCTCGACTTCCTCAAGGTCAGCAGGACCCAAAAGCGGACGCGTGGCGCTGCCAGTCACCCTTACGGGTGAAAATTCCCTTTTTTTTTTTTTCTTTTGCTTTTTTTCCCCTCCCTGCAGAAGAGGCAGATGGCCAGTGCCGACCGGGTCACACTCTACGGGCTGATGGTGAAGCCCATCCAGAGGTTCCCTCAGTTCATCCTGCTCCTGCAGGTACGGGCGAAGGGTACCTGCACCCACCTTGCTTTGCACCCTATTTTTTTTTTTTTTTTTCAGTCTGGGTGCTGCGGGAAAGGGCTTAGCAAGGGCCATGTTTTTGGGTTGGCAGCTTGGTTGCAGCTTGGGGGACCCCTCCCAAGGATCATCTGCCAAGCTTTGATTTTGGAGGTGCTGAAAGCGCTTCCAATCATAACATACTCAACGGGACTGATGTTGTTGGGGTGGCTTTTGTCCCCCATCCTTTTCCCCACCCCAGGACATGCTGAAAAACACCCCCAAGGGCCACGCGGACCGCCTGTCCCTCCAGTTGGCCCTCACCGAGCTGGAGACATTGGCCGAGAAGCTCAACGAGCAGAAGCGCTTGGCTGACCAAGTTGCCGAAATCCAGCAGCTCAGCAAGAGCATCAGCGACCGCAGCAGCCTCAACAAGGTAGGTCCTCCAAAGCCTCACCTCCTCATCCTCGTGACGGGTGGGTTTTGGAGCTGGTGCTTGAGCTTTGCAGCTTCCCCCTTCCTCTCAGTGTCGGGGGTTTCGGGAAGCCAAGATCCCCATTTTCTCTGAAAGGACGTTGAGCAAAAGCAAATCTTGAGGCTGTCACGGGGAAATTCCTTGCCAGGGAAAAGCAAGGATGAGCTGCTGCCTCATCCGCCTGATTTTGCAACCGTTGGTGGAAACAAAAACAAACCCTGAATGAAGCTCTTGCGACACATCCGGGGCAGGGGACGGCCGTGGTGGCAAAAACCGCAGCGGGGCAACCCGCCGGCTCAGCCCTGGCATCCGGATTTAGGGCCAGGGGTTGAAGAGAGACCCAAAAGAAGCCGCATTGGTGGCCGTGTTGGTGGCCGCGTTGGTCAGGGCTCTGCTCTCTTGGTGGCTGGACGCACAGGGTGCGAAGGGGTTTTGCATCGTGCAGCCTCGGAGCACGCTGCTGTCTCTGCAGAGCTCGGGGCCGTGCGTGCCCCCGGCGGGAGGAAAATCCTTGCAATAAGGGAAAAACAAACCAAATTTTGGGGCAAGGGGCTCACAAAAGCCCCCAGGCTGAGCCCTCCGCCCGCTCCATCCCCTCCGCAGCTGCTGAGCTCGGGGCAGCGGCAGCTCCTGCTCTGCGAGACGCTGACGGAGACGGTGTACGGTGAGCGGGGGCAACTCATCAAGTCGAAGGAACGGAAGGTTTTCCTCCTCAATGACACGCTGGTCTGCGCCAACATCAACTTCAAGTACGTGCTGGTGGCCCCGGACCCCAAAATCACTTTGCAAAGTGCCCACCTAGCGACCTTCCCCCTTCCCCACCTCCGTTTTGGGCTTGGTGGGTCTTCTTAGCTCTACCCCAAGGGTTTTTAAAACCACCCCGCCTTGCGTTGGAGGGGAACCCACCTGGTTTGGGGTTGCCTTGCACCCCGCTTTTGGCATGCCTCCATGCAAAGCCTCCGTCCCCTGGTGCTGTGTGGGGTCCTGGAGCCGGCGCGGGCTCCGGTAGATGCTGCGAAGGGAGAGAACCCTCCTTGAGGGCCACATAATACCTCTTTATTAATCGTTTTTCCCCTCTTCCAGGCCGGTGAACCCAGGGTAGGTGCCGAGCGTGGTCTGCTGTGGTTGTGTGCCCCATGTTTGGGGGTGCGGGCATGCACCGGTGCACGGCGTGGGGTTGCAAGTGGGGCTTGGCTTGCGAAATGCATTTTCCAAGGGCTTGCAGGGCAAGCGGGGAAAAAAAAAAAATATATATATATATTTACGTGTATTTTTTGCATCCTCCCTCGGCAGAGGCCAGCTGGAAATTAGCAGCCTGGTGCCCCTGGGTCCCAAATACGTGGTGAAGTGGAGCACGGCCCTCCCGCAGGTACAGGTGGTGGAGGTGGGGCAGGAGAGCGGCGCCTATGACAAGGACAACGTCGTCATCCACAACGCCGGTGCCAAGAAGCATGCGCCGGCCGGGCAGGCTTCGCACAGTGAGCACCCGTCTCGTGACCCGGTGCTGGGCTGGTTTTGGTGGGGTGGGATGGAGCATCCTCCATGGACCTTGTTTTTCCGTTTCTCCACGTAAGATAAAGTCTACCTGGGGCCACCGCGGCTCTTCCAGGAGCTGCAGGACCTGCAGAAGGACCTGGCGGTGGTAGAGCAGATCACCCTTCTCATCAGCACCTTGCACGGCACCTACCAGGTACCTACGTGCCAAAACATGGCCAAACTCACGATTGGGGTAGAGCTGACCTTGAGGGCTTCGCAAGAACCATGCGGTTCCTCCGGGGCCGCTGGACACCGCATCCTCCAGAGCCCCACAGATGAAATTTGGGGATGATTCGGGCTTGTTTTGAAGGTGCTTCCATGATTTATGACTTTTCCCCCAGAACCTGAACATGACGGTGGCCCAGGACTGGTGCTTGGCCCTGCAGAGGATGATGAAGGTGAAGGAGGAGGAGATCCACTCCGCCAACAAGTGCCGCCTCCGTCTCTTGCTGCCTGGGAAGCCGGACAAGTGAGTTTGCAGCTCATGGGTGGGCTCTTCCCAGCCTAGAGAGGAGGAGGAGGAGGCTGAAGACCAGCCTGGTGATGCTCTCCCTACACAGGTCCGGCCGCCCCATCAGCGTCATGGTGGTCTTCATCACTCCAAACCCCCTGAGCAAGATCTCCTGGGTGAACCGCCTGCACTTGGCCAAGATAGGACTGCGTGAGTAGCCCCGTGGCATGTTGCTTGCCATCACCCTTGCTTTGAAAAGCCAAATTTGGGAGCAGGAGGGTTTGCATTGCTCCGAGCATCCTGACATGGAACGGGGCAGGGAAAAAAATTCGGAGCGAGGTGATGGAGAACTTCGTGGGGGGTTGCACGCTGGAAATGATGGGAATCGGTAATTCTGGCTCAAAATGCTTTGCGTTTTGCTGCTCTCGGGTGGCACCTCCGGGTCGGCGTGGCGAGGCGATGGATTTCCGTTGGCTCCCATGCCGATGGTGTCGGGGCTGACCCCTTTTCCGTGAAAGGGGATGAATAAGCAAAGGAGGAGAGGCCCCTCCTGCCGGTTCCTTGTCCCTATTCCTATGTAACTCCACCAGCTGCTGCAGGGGAGGGAAAAAAAAAAAGTTTAATGGAAGAAAGCAAAAAATAAAATAATTTGAAATCCTATTTGAGTGCTCGGATTCCCTCCCGGGCTGGAACGATTTTTGATTCTCTTGTTTTTAACAGTTTACGTGTTGTTTTTTTTTAATTTGGGATGCCCAGGGGATAATCCCGTATCCATGAGTTAGAAATGAAAACACATTAAAGCCTAATGTGAAGAAACACATTAGGGTGTCGTTGTTTTTTCCTTCTATATATAAATTATTTGGATTTGGGGGCTTTTTTTGCTGCGCTGGGGCGCGATAGCTGGGAGGAAGGGTGCGAGATGCGCCCCAGGTCCACAGGTGCCGAGGGTTTGGGGTTGGAGATGAGAGCTCTGCGCCCTGTATTACTAATTTTGGGGTAATTTGGGGGAAGGGAGAGATGCTGGGGGGTGTCTTGACCATCCTCGGACCATCCTCGCTGCAGGGGAGGAGAACCAGCCGGGCTGGCTCTGTCCCGACGAAGACAAGAAGAGCAAAGCTCCTTTCTGGTGCCCCATCCTCTCCTGCCACATGCCCGCCTTCTCCTCCAAGGCCCTCGACCTGCAGGTAAGAGCCATGGCCAACCTCTTCTCCAACCCCCCCCAATACCTCCTTCCCCTCTACATCCCTCTTTTCTGGGGGACTCGAGGAGAAATCCCACAGCGGGTGGGCTGGGTGGGGTGGCCGAGCCGGGC
>NW_010547691.1:2236-4367 GCF_000687285.1 Phaethon lepturus | reverse complement strand
GCTCATCAGCCAAAATCGCCCTAAAGGGCAAACACGGCTCTGGGCACCGGTCCCCGCCCCGCGGGGGACGGGTCAAGGATGGGCGGGTGGGTTTATGGCACAAACCACTTCTCGGAGCCCAGAAGTCTCTCCTTTGGTCCCTGGCCTCGCAGGGGCTTCCTCTGCCACCCGGGAACAGCCGCCGCCAGCAAAGCGAACCTGGCCGGCGTCTGCAGGAGCTGGAGGGCTAATTTAAATCGCGGTGCTACACCCATTTGTTGCATTTTCATTCCGAAGTGGGAGCAGCTGCGTTCACTTTTTGTGATTTTGGGGGTGGCAATTGTTCCTGGGAAGAGCCATGGGATGCGGGACAGCTCATCCACCTGCATCGAGGGCTTAAAAACCCTTAAAAAGCACCCAGGAGCGCCTGTCCCCAGGCCCTTGCAATGGGAATAAACTGCTGCAGCCTGAGAGGGGCCGGGGCAGCCCGGCCAGAGCAGCCTTGCTCTGAATTAATTCAACTTTACTGTTAACGAAACCTACGGACTAAACAGTGATGCAGCTCTGCAGAGACGGGGAGAGTACCCCGTGTCTCTGGCAAGGTTATTTTTGGCTCATCTTAATGTGCTAAAGCCACAGTAATACTGCAAAAAGCCTCAGCCATAGGATAACTTAATTAAACTTTACTTAAGAGAGTTAAATATTCATTATTTGGCTTCAATTACTGCCTTTGCTGAATCCCCCCGCTTTTGTTTTCACTGGGGCTAATTAGTCTAATGGCTGCTACTTGTTATGACCTGTTTCTGTTAAAAAAAAAAAGCAACAGACTATTGGTATTACCCAGGGCTGCTCCGCCGAGGGACGTTAGGGTGTGAATTCACGGTGTGTTGGCTCCCAGGTCCCCGTCCTGCTGTGGGAGCATCCTGCAGCCAATGCTGGCTCTGCCACCGCCTCGGTGGAGTAAGGATGTGAATTTGATGGGTGTTTTTTGGCTGATTGGCATCAGCTAGGGGCAAGTTCCCAGCCTCCGTGCCGAGGAGCCCCTTTCGCTGCTGGCTAGCTGGCGCGTGGGCTGAGAAAAGTGCTTTTGCAATGGTATTTTCCCCCTGCTCGCGGTCCCCGCTGGCGTGGGGCTCACCTGGGGCACGTCCCTCCCGGGGTTGCTGCGCAGCGTCTGCAGGCGCTTGGGGCTCTCCCGAGGCAGGACGCCAGGCACAGCTACGGATTTCCTTGACCGTACACGTGCATTTACAGCCAAGCTTTGGCGCAGGGGTCCTCTGCTCCCGGCTGGGGGAGGGTGGGTTGTTTTTCCGAGCCCCAGCGTTCGCCCGCTGCTCGGTTATGCGGACCCTTGCCCTGAAGCTGGCGGATGCAGAGCAAACCCAACCCCTTCCCCTCCACCAGCACCGTGCTGACCGGGTTGGAGGGATGAGCAGGGCCAGGAGGCTGCAGGATCACGGAATCACAGAATCATTAACGTTGGAAAAGACCTTCAAGATCATCAAGTACAACCGTTAACCCAACACCCCCATGCCCCCTAAGATATCCCAAAGCGCCACGTCCGCACGTTTTTTGAACACCTCCAGTGATGGTGACTCCACCACCTCCCTGGGCAGCTTGTGCCAATGCCTGACCACTCTCTCGGTGAAGAAATTTTACCTAATATCTGATCCAAACCTCCATCCCCGCACGGGCACCGTCACGGAGCGGTGGGAGCTGCACCAGCTCCTGGGGAAAAGCCAGAAGCGACCTGAAAGGCAGCTGTAAAAGGTGAGGTGTATTTTTGGCAGCGCAGCCTGTGTTTCCCTTCGCTGCAGCATAGGGAAAGGCAGAGGCCACAGAGGAATACGCTTCCCTGGAGGGTGCATTGGCTAAACGCTCTCCTTAGGCTGCTTTGAAGCCCGGGCCAGCTGTCTGATGGTCCCTTTCTGCAGATATCTGCTCCACTTTCTGCGGGTTTTTTTTTAGCTGCTCCACTACAGTCAAGGTAGTGACATTGAGAGCAGCGAAAGAGCGGAAACCCACCCAGTTTATACGAGGGGAAGACTGGGGGGAGTCTGGAAGCAGCGCCGAGTTGTGGGTGGCACATCTGCCCGGCTTTGGGGTGTCGCGGCCCCTGTAAAGCAGCGGCTGGGGTGGCGGGAGCGAGCCG
>NW_010547691.1:0-2184 GCF_000687285.1 Phaethon lepturus | reverse complement strand
GGAGTTAAGCGAGCGGCGAGCATCCGACAGCCCCTTTGCGTGAAGTTTTCCTCCTGCAAGTGGGTCAGAGCAGCTCCGCGGAGCTGGGACCCCAGCATCAATTTTAATTTCCCACCGCGCGCCAACGTGTGCCGCTTGCAGCTTTGGGCTGCCGTGCTGGTTTAGTTAAGGTTTCTCAACCCGCTGCCGCGGCTCTCCCCGAAGCGCCGAGCAGACAGCGCTGCCGGCCGGGCGGCTCAGAGACCGTCCCCGCCTGGGGACGACGTGGCAGCAGCTTCTTGACACAACCGGGCATCACTGGATGTCCCGGGGGAGCCGGCAGCCTGCGGGAAGGCAGAGCTGCCGCTGCTGGAAATGCCCCTGCTCCTCGCTCGCCCGTCACCATGGTGTCTGGTCTCCTGCCTGGGCCCTCCGGCTTTCCTGCTGGGTTCACAGCTCCACCATTGGGCCGGAGCCACCAGCTCAGATGGGAGAAAGTAAGTTGGTTTTGGGGTTTCTTTTTCCCCTCCTACGCACAGGAATTCATTGTGGTTTTACGCATCGCTTGGAAATGTTGCTATTTAAATGTGTTTTCACTTGAATCCTAATTCTGGAAAAAGAGCCTTTCAATACTGAATTGATTTACTTTTTTTCCCTTGGCTCTCTATTCCATTAAAGCTGCCATTACTTTCATTTGTCCGGGATGGAAACGTGTGTCAAAATTCCCCATGAGTCCCTGATATTTCTACCGGCGCCCTTCAGAGGGGGAAAATCTGAGCGCGCAACCCCGCTTGATGCCCCGGGTGAGACTTTTCTCTGCAAAAAACCAGCCGGCCAATGTGCCGTGCTACGGGATGGAGCAACATCTCCCTTAAACTCACGTGCAAGCTGTTCTGCAGTGAATTTCTTGCGTCACCAGCATCT
Organism: Phaethon lepturus; assembly: GCF_000687285.1. NCBI lineage: Eukaryota > Metazoa > Chordata > Aves > Phaethontiformes > Phaethontidae > Phaethon > Phaethon lepturus. The sequence continues at coordinate 1,281 of NW_010547691.1, read as the reverse complement.
CAGCAGGTCTCCATCCACCTCCTGCAGTTTTGCTCTCTGCTCGGAGGAGGTGATGGACACGGTCCCCGCCGCCAGCCCCCGGCTGACCGAATCCTGCCTCCTCCCCGACGCTGCCCTGGCTCCAGGAGCAGGAATCTTAGTGCCAGGAGAAAATGCCGTTACTCCTTGCGTCAGCCGCCTTCCTCGGGCTGCCAAGGCCCACGAGAACCTTTGCTGTAGAAATAAACTTGATTCCGTAAAATAGTTAGCGTCAGGACAGCTGTCAGGAAATCGATAGCGGGGTGTAATTGTGCCCATAAATAAGCTGGAGAACGAGGATGGGTCAAAGGGAAACGGGGCACAATGGCAGCTCTTGGGCCCAAGCCAAAATAACTCAGTTTATGCACGTGTTATAGAGCGAGTTCCAGGAAAAGAATCTAATCCATATGGCAGCTCCCAGCCAAGGCTGGATGCTGGGGATGGGAAAGCATCCTTCTGGAGGTGGGGGAGCATGTCGAATCTGGCTGAAACATGTTAATTTTATGTTTACCCTGATTATTTCCATGTGCCAAAGACGATTTTTCCCACAAAAATGCGGTGGCAGCTCTAGCCTCTCTGCTTTCCAGGGAGGGCCAGACCTTCATCACCCCGCAGAGCCCTTCACCCTCCTCACCGCAGCCGGGGCACGGCTGTGTGCGATGGGCATCAGCTGCCGCCCGCTCTGCCAACATGCCCACGGGAGGAACTGCAGTCCCCGGTGGGCTGGACAATAAACTTCTCCTGGGCTGGGCAATTCCCGGTCTGGAAAGGAATCGGGGAAGCAGCGTGGGAAGCCTCAGCAGGGTGGTTTTTTGGCCCTGAGCCTCAGCAGCTTGTAAGCAAGGTGCAAAGCTCCAGCGCGGCTGCACCCCTCGCACGGGGCCTCTTCCGGCAGCCGCGGGATTCGGTGACGGATTCATCCGATTCAGGCAGCCGAGCGTTTCCCCAAGCCCTCGGCCACCCCGCAGAGGCGTCTCCGGGCGCGGTTTGCGGGAGCCGCCTCGCTCCCCTCCTGCTTTTCGTCCCTCTCGCCACGGGGAGCTGGGGAGGGGGATTGCGAATCCTTACACCCACACCCTTGCGGCAAGGAGCTGGGGTGGGTGTCTTGGGGGGGTCCCCCTGCTCCGAGCGCTGGGACCCCGGGAAGGAGCAATGGCTGTGCCTCAAAATATTGGGGATACCGTTCGCCGGCGTCGGGATTGCCGTTAAGGCTAATACCTCCCGGCATCCCCCCAGCGCTGCGTCCCACGGGCTCTGCTCTTC
>NW_010547690.1:7434-8308 GCF_000687285.1 Phaethon lepturus | reverse complement strand
TCCCACCTCCCGATGCGAGAGAGCGGGGGAGCGCAGCCTTCCCCTCGCGGAGGGGGGGGAAGCGAGAAAATAAACAAACATAAAAAATCTGTCCATCCGTCTCGGAGGAGCCCTCGCGATCCGTCAGGAAATGGGTCATTTATTTTATTGTAATTGACACTTGGGAGCCCTGACATGGCCGGAGCTGAAATTTCACACTTTTCTGGCTACTGTAATTGTCTGGTCCGTACCGAGCAAACCGGTTTAAAAAAAAAAAATACAACCCTAATCCGCGGGCACCCCTGGCAGAACTAGGTCCGGGCTTTATTTTTAAGAGTAACCCACCAGGTTGAGTTTAAGATGCTATGAACACCGTCCGCCTATAATAAAAGCAGCAGCCGCCGCCCCGCGCACCAGGAACCGCCGGGAGCTGGCAGGGCTCCACGCAGCGCGCGGCGAGATGCAAATCCCGCACGGTCCGGGGGTATTGCGATGTGTAAACAGCACTTGAGATTACAGGGAAATTGATTTGCACAAAAGGGAGAAAGGTTTGACTCCGGCGAAGGTCCCGCTGTAGAGTTTCCTTTTTTTACAAAGTTAAAAGCGGAGATCCTGGGGAACAGCCTCCCGGACCAGGGTGTAAAAGAGACAGGAGAATTGTGATCTAGAGCCAAATAAAAGGGAAGAGAATAATAATAATATAAAAAAAAAAGGCTCTCGGGGCCAGATTTTCACCCACAATTGGAGCCAGATTTTTCCAACTTGCATTTAAGCGTCTAAATAAAAGCTCCGTTTTCAGAAGCGATTAGCGCCTGATGTGCTGAGCGCCCTTGAAAAATCTGACTGTCGGGATTCCGTCTTATTTCTCGAGATTTGGACCCGCCAGCTGACGCCC
>NW_010547690.1:5020-7421 GCF_000687285.1 Phaethon lepturus | reverse complement strand
GTTTGGACCCGCCAGCTGACGCCCGGGAGGTTTCGGCAGTTACTGGCCCCCCGGGGTCCTGCCCCTTTGCCCCCCGACGGAGGCGGCTGCCCCCCCAGAGGAGGGGGTGGATGCGGGGGGCACAAGCTGCGGGTCCGGAGGAGTTCCTCGTCCCTCCGCTTCTGGGCTCTTGGGCACGTGGAGAGCCGTCGCGCTCGGTCCTCGTGGCCAAAGGCTTGTCAAACGGTTCGGGAATTTCGGGGGCGCGCACGGGCCGGGGCTCGGGCGCTGCGGAGGAGGCGCAGGATAAGGGGTGCGGAGCACGGCGAGGCGGGGATGGAGCGGCGCCGGGGATGCTCCGTTCTCCCTCCTGGCTCTACGCTTCCGCTGGCGTCTGTCACCTGGCTTTGCTGTGGGTTCGGACCTTCTGAGCGTGTGGCATGCAGAGAACTACCCGCAATTAAATTATATCGGCGTTAAGGTGTCACGAGCCGCGGCAGCGTTTACCCGCGAGGTGTCGGGAAAGGCGCATCCTCGACAGCATCGCTACCGGCTTGGGACGAGCTCTGGGCTTCTGCCTTCTAGCCAGGACTATCGATCTTCTCCAAATTATTCCTTGGTTATTACTGGTCACATCCAAGCAGACTCGATCGCCCGAGTGGGTAGTCGTGTGTGTATACACGCACATATATATACGGGTATATATGTTGCCTTTGCTATGAAGACATTCACGCGTGTTTTGTGATGTCCTGCGGTTCAAGCCTCCGGCGTGAAAGTATTTACAAACAAATTGACCCAACGAGCAAAGACTGAAGGAAAATTGTGTCCTCTACGGAAGAAGAGCTTGTGGCTGCTCTAGGCTTTAAGGAGTTGTTTGTTGGGGTATAATTTCATGAGAAGCCAAGAGCCTCGTATAAATGTTGTGCTTTTAGGCTCGGATTCACAAGGCTCCTAAGGACGCCCTTTTAAACAGGGAAGCCATCCTTTTGAAGTTAATGGGGCTGCCTCAATGGTAAAATGAGGCATGTGCTGAATTTGAGCCTAAATATACAACTTTATATGAACTTTATATAGTCATTGTTTAGCGTTCAGTTACAGCTGAACTAATAACGCAACAAATTTCTCTGACATCTGTAGCCTCTGCTCGCTCGTGGCAGAGACGCAAAGTGGCTGAGACTTTTATATGTGATACGTGTCGGGGGGGAAGAGGATATTTGTGACTTTTTGGAAGCTACGGCTCGAATGAAGAGCTTCCCCTGGTGAGCCTTTATCTGCCCTGTGATACTGGTCCTGTGCCTTGCTGGCTGCACGCCCCTGCGTGCCTGGCATGAATATTTGCACAGCGCAAATTTGATATTTGGTTCCCCCGAATACTTGTTCGCGCGACTTTGAAAGCTGCCTTCTGCCGCCGCTTGCGCCAGTAAAACTTGGCGATGCGCACGTTTGCGAAGGCAGACAGGAGGGAGGGCACGAACGCGTCTGAGGGGAATTCGCTTAGGAAAAAATCCGGATCAGGTATTCAGACAGCTTTGTGCTGGATTTCCCTAATGGTGCGTTGAATTTATTTGGTGTGTGTTTGTCGGGCTGGCTTTTCGTGTCGCCTGTGCCAAAGCAGTGGTGGGTTTAAATGGCTTTGCTTCGGCATGGCTACTTACTCCGCAATGAGGTGAGTGGCAGGGGAGTAGGAAAGCCCCATCTTTGCTGTCTTCCAGCTCCTGCCCTGTCCTACCCGAGCCTCAGCCTTCACCTTTTCTTCTCTTCTTCATGACCCCTTGGCTAAAAAAGCCCAACCCCAAACGAACGACCGCGGGACCTCTTCCTCCGTCTGGAAACTTTAGGGCTCCTCTGCTGCTGGTCCGGCTCCGGCGGGGCGAAGGGCGCAGCCGGGGGGTTTAACCCTCTCCCGAAGCTGAGTAGATGCCTGAGGAGGAGCACGGCCGTATCCGCGCTGGCTTCCTCAGTCGGGCTGTCCGAGGTGCGCTGGCATCTTTCTGCCTGTCCCCGAAGGGTGATTTCTGTGGGCTCTGCATGACAAACCTGAATTTCTCATTTATCAATGAAAACACTAGGTTGCATTTTCTTAGAAGAGTTGTGCTTTGCCCTTACTTCCTTTATGAAGAGGAAACGCGAGAGAAAGCGAGTCTGGCTTCAACCAGATTTGGTGAAGAACTCGGTTTCACTGAAAGTTTATGCGGGGAATGAAGAAGGAGGAAAAAAAGCCTCACTTGTACTCTTTCATCTCGGTTAGCTTCTTCTCTTTACCTTCCCCTAGGCAGAAGAACGGAAGCATTTTGATTTCACTTGCAGTTTTCAGTGGAAAAAACATCGCAGCTTTACCGCAGCTGGGGCTCGGGTCCCTGTGTCGTCCTCGCCCGCGCCCGCCAGCGCTGCTGCGAGGGCTGGAAGGGGCTTCGGGGGCTCC
>NW_010547690.1:0-4899 GCF_000687285.1 Phaethon lepturus | reverse complement strand
GGGCTCCGTGAGGTCCGACCCCCCCCCCGCCACCGTCCCACCCGAACTGGGAGGACTGGCGGGTCCGAGTACGGCGTCGCGGGTTTTAACTTGAGTTTTGGCAAGAAGGGTCTCCGCCCTTGAATTAAGTTCGTAAGATAGTACAATCTGTGTTGTAACTTCTGGACTCTCCCTTTATGAGTCCGCTTTGATCTCGGCGGGCTTGTCTGTGTGCGGTCGCTGCACTGGTTCAACCTGATTTGGCTCGAAGCCGCCGCCGTTTTTTGACGCAGCCGTATCCGACAGATCGGTACCCGCCAGGTCCGCGGAGCCCTCAAAGCCGCCGGTCCCCGCGCTGCCGCCGCCGCCCTCCATCAGAAAAACCCGCCGACGTCGCAAACCGTTGTTTCCTCTTCCTCGCGCCGGCGCTGGCGTCTGCTTGTGCATCTGGAGTTGCCGGGGCCCCGAATCCTCGCAGCTCTCCTCGGTCTTAACGGACTCCGGCCCGAAGCACGCCGAGCCTGCGGAGTTTGGAAGGTCTCCAGTACGAGGCCGATACCCCTCTGTCTGGCGCGGCTGGAAATACAGAATAAAAAGATGGCCCCGGCCACTTTCTGTAGGCAAAATGATACGAAACGTATCGGAGTGGCACTCGTTAATCACCCTGGTAATGGCGCTTAATTAGGGAGAAGTTAGGGTGGTCTCAGACCCACCCGAGAGCACGTGCTGGCAGGGTTTGGGGCTCCCACGGGCGCTGGCTGCGGCGGAGCTGCCCGCAGCTTCCCTTGGCCCCAATGCCTGAACTCATCTCAAAGCGTCCCCGGCCCCTAAGCGCCATCAGAGCCACTGGAAACCAGTTAGAAACGCATGCCCAGCACTGGCGGAGGGCAGAGGTGCCCTCTCGTGGCAAAGAGGAGTGGGCGAGAGGTTCATGGGTGGCACCCAGCCCCATCCTCAGCACCCTAACGAAGGCGGTAATGAAGGGTGGGGGTCGGGGTGGCCACGCTGTGGGTTTCTCCCCATCCCAGCTTTTATTTCATGTTGGATTTGGGAGAGGATGACAGAAGACCCGGTGGACTGAGACATCTGTGCTGCTGGCTGATGTTGTAGCTCCTGGAGGCAAGGGGCTGAGTGAGAATCCACACGTGGGACCTTTTCTACTCAAAGTTGGCCCCGGTGGGTGAAGGGAGATGCTCTGAAATGTGCAGAACGCACCAAAACGCAGAATATACTTTATCTTGTGTGTGCTTTTGTTCAGGTGTTTATATCGGTGTCGGGGGTGGAGGGAAGCTAGCAGCCACGCGGAGTTGGCAGCGCTCCCTTCGACGCTGAGGACACGCAGATGACGCTGCGCGGTCCCGTGCCCGGCTGCCTTAGAGTTTGTTGCGTTGTGCTGCGCTCTGAAGCGATGATCTTGGAAGTGCTTTGAGGTCCGCGGGTAAAAGACGGGGTAAGGAACAAGTCCTACTTCTTCTGCATCCCCTCCACATGTAAAGGTCTGCAAGAAAATTTGCCTTTAAACTTCTCATTTGTTGGCGTGTTCATAGTCCAGCCCGTGCCAGCTGGGGGGTCGGGTTTGGTTAAGGTCCGTCTGAGAATTGAAATCGTAGATTTTTCTGAAGGGATGAAAGTCTCCCAAGGCATCTCGCTGGCTGCTGGTTGCAGTGGGACCGAGCTGCCCCGTGGCGGGGAGGGCACTGGTGTGTTATCCGCCACCCGTTCGTCAGAGGCAGCGTGTCCCGTGGGGGTTTGGGGTTGGGTTGCTGGTTGTGGCAACCCACCGAGTTTCGCTGGGCTTGGCTTTGGGGCATGTTCAGAGCCATCGGAAAGAGCCTTTCAATACGTGGCAACCTGCCAGCAAATTAGACTGGAAAGATAATGCAAAATGGATGCATTGTATAAAACTCATCCATCTTTCCTCTCTATTACTTACTGTTAAACTTGTCCTGTCCGCAGATACTTGATGTATTGACTTTGGCAAGGACTAACTGCAGAAGTCTGGGGGCTGATTAGAGTCTTCCTCTGGGCAAGCTGAGGATAAGCGTTTTTGAGATTTCCTTGAGATTTCTTGCATCTTCTGGAGCACCGAGGTATTGGCTCCTCTCGGAGGTTGGCGCTTAGTTGGGTGGATGTGGCGCGTGCTCCATGCCAGCTCCATCTACGCGGGATCGGTGGGGAAAATGAGGAGTGGAAAGGTAGCGCAGGGGTTTGATAGAGGAGGGTATATAAGACGGAGCTTTTTTCCCAGCTTTGGGCATCCACCAGCCCCTTCCCTCTGCACCCGAGGTGCAGCAGCTCTTCTGGAAACAGGAATGAGTCCTCCGAGGCTTTCGAAGGGATGCTCATGGACAACTCATTCTCGGCGGCTTCCTGACAAAATCTCATCAATTATTAGGCGTGATTCTCCGTGTACAACGGGGTTCTGAAAAAGAGCTAATGGGGAGAAACCAATTAGACAGATTCATTAGCACAAGATCAGATTCTGGTTGCTGAGATGATTGATAGAAAGGATTAATCAGGTCATGCTTGCTTGCCAGAGATAACGACTAGCCAAGGCGAGTGGGTCTGTAGGAGACTCTTGTGTGGATGACGTGTTTCTCCGAAATCCCACGGCTGGTTCACTTCTGTGTCCCTCCAACTGCAAGGAGCCAAATGTCTTTGTTGGCTTGGCCTGATCTTCTCAGGAGGGGCCTCTTGGGTCGTTTCTCTTCAAGGGACGAGCCTGTTTTTTTTCTCTGCTTTTCTTTCTGCTACTGCTGCTTTCATCTTGTCATTATATATATTTGCATATTTCTTTCTCAGCCTCCTCTTCCTTTTATTCTATCCCCAAATCTCTTTCCCATCAGCCACCCTGCAGCTCTGGCTTTGCCGTTGCACAGGCACAGCTGGGACTCTCTTCTCTTGCCTTGGCCACGTCCTCCGGTCAACAGCAACCACTGGCCACGGAGGCTTTTCACCGGTGTGTGGTTGTAGAGAAGCTGTTTCTTCGTGAAGATTTAGGATACAAGGGCAAGCAGGTCCCTGGGGCTGGAAGGAAGGAGGGTAGCAGCTCGAAATAACACGAGATGCTTTTAGAAGAAAGGGCGTTAGAGTTTAAGAGTTTGTTGCACTGATGACGTTGAGTTGAGGTCTGGTGGGAGAAGGTGTTTGGGAGGCGGGGGATGGTTCTCTGGGAGACCTTTGCTTTTTCTTTGCAGGGGATACAGAAAAGTCATTGTTTAAATCAGTGTTTCCCGAGTAGGCTGCAAGCTGGGTCCCTTTTCAGGACAAGAAAAGGGATGCTCTTCTTCTTTCCTATTCCATCCTTCCTGGATCCTGCTCAATTATAGCACATTTGGGGGCTTTTTCATGGCATTCTACCCACTTTTTTTTTTTTCCTTGCTCTGTTGGACTATGCTTGACCTGTCCCATATCACAGCCCAGGTCGTAATCCAGATCTACCCCAATCAGGTGAAGCCAGGCTTCGAAGCAAGGGGCACAAGAGGGGTACGGGGGGCCTGGGCGATGCTACAGTGGGGGGACTGGTGATGGGGAGCGGCATCGCCAGGAGAGGACAGTGATGACCTTAACTTTGGCAGAAAAATTCAGTGGTGTGAAAAATGCCCTTAATTTAGGGTTCACCCCCCAACCATTTAGGAAATGCTAGCCCAGAGCTACGTTTTTTGACTTATACGCTCACATTGAATATTCTTGATGTTTGACGCGGCGGCATTAATGCTCAAAACCAACACGATGCTTCCGAATCTCAGACCTCTGGTTTTAGGCTCTTTGCAAACTCAAGGGAGAACTTTTCCGTGGTTCCTCCCCATTCCCACATGGAGGTTTTTCTTCCGAACCACAAAGGCTCTGAAAATTCAGCCTGGACCTGCGGTACCCGCGTGAGGAGCTGGGTCGAGAGGTCTGGATTCAGAAAAAAATTCAAATATCTGTCTCGAGCCTTAGTAATGCTGCATTTGGAGGAGTTAGGATTGCTGGTCTTGCTTGAGCATCATCTGGTGAATTTGGTATGTGATTTTTTTTTTTTCCTGCCTTGCATGAGCACTTCGCTGCCGAGGGTCCACGTGTTGGTGGGTTTAATAGTACAACAGCCCGTGGAGAAGCAGAGACATGTGTTGGCTTGGATGACGATGCAAGAGGTGGCAAATCACGGGTGAAGTGGCTAAATCCCGGAGGCAGATTGCGTCCGAGCGGGCGGACGACGCTGGGTTGTGCTCAGAGGCGTGGTAGGGATCTGCTGCGGGCTTCCAGGTACCTCCTTTTTTGTGCATTTGTTTCCTTGTTGATGAAGGGAGTATAGGGATAATATTCCTGTTTCGTGGAGATGCTGGCGAATTGAAAACCTACCAATTTATAAGGGAAAAGCGAGTAATTGCAGCTACAACTTTTCTCCGAGTTCCCCCGGCAACGTTTGTGTCTTAGCAACCACATTTTCCTATTTAAAAATGTTTAAAACGTTAAAAAACAACAACAACAACACATTAAGCACAGGATTAAGTGCTTTCCTGAATCAAAGCCTAACTAGATAAATGAAATGCTGTTAATTGAATCAGGGATGCACTGTGTTTTCAGCCCCCAAATTTGCATAACATTTGCATTTGATTGAAAAGCCATCGTTAACGTTGTTCAGTTCTAGTAGGTCCCCCCACGTCTCTGGCTTTGGCTGTCCTCCTCCTGCCCCGAGGAGCTGCGTAGATGGTTTTGGTAGGAGATGGCCAGGATGGGGATGATGCTTGGGGTCGGGGAGAGCCCGGAGCTTGGCTCCGCCATCAGCACTTGGTCCTTCAGCGTCTTGGTGCCGTTGGTCACCACTGTTGAGAAATACATGGTGGGGGTCCAGGGTGTAAGAGATAGAAGGGAGATGCCGTAGCCGACATCCCACGGGAAGCGTGCCTGGCGTGTGCGCGGCCCCGGGGAGCCTGC
>NW_010547689.1:0-1625 GCF_000687285.1 Phaethon lepturus | reverse complement strand
GTCCGCCGCGGCTCCAAGGCGGTCACCCGTCACTGGAAGGCCATGCACTTCCAGCGCCAGAAGCTGATGGCCGTGACCGAGTACTTGGCCCCGCGGCCGGCCGTCCCGCTGCGCTGCCAGGTCCCCAAGAAGGAAACACTCGAGGAGGTAATTTTCTGGCGTGTGACCGTTGTGGGTGTGCGGCTGCGGAGCCTCAGTATCCGAGGAGACCGAGTGGCTTTGCATACCCTATCTGCGGGGATTTGACGCGGGGTCCGTGGGCCCCACCGGCTGTGGTACGGACCTCCGGCACAGCGCTGCCACGGGGTCAGCCGGGGTGGACACCAGTGCGAGAGCTTTCCCGCGTGTTCGCTGCCCCTTTTCATCACACTGTGGGTGGTTGGGAGATGCACCAGCTGGTAATCAAGTGCTGGAAACCAGGTGGGTACCGATCCGTGGCAGCACCTCACAGCAGTAGGTCCGTTTGCGGGGTCGGAGTAGGGGGAGGCGGCAGCCTTTGCCCCTTCCCTGTGGCCCATCACTGCTCGCTCCCTTCAGGACAACGGTTACGTCCGGCTGTTACGGCGGCAGGTGGAAGAGGTGTTCCGGGACAATCGGATGATTGTCGTGTGTCAGTACAACTCCATGCCCGGCGAGGATGTGGTGCTGATGAGGCACTACCTCCGGAAGCACAACATCGAGGTCAAGTTCGTCCTGAACGAGGTAGGGCAGATCTTAGCATGGCTGGGGGGATGGTGGAGGGAGACCAGGACGAACGCCTGGTGCCTGCCGGGGTGAAAAGCTGCATTTTGAGGGCTGTCTCCCCAGATTGTCAGGCCTGTGCTGTCCCAGTCCAAGTACAAGAATCTCCTTCCTCTCTTTGTGGCGCGCAATATTCTGCTGGTGAGCCAGGAAGCGAAGGTGAAGGAGATGCTGCGGGTGCTGAAGGGAGTGCCACAGATCAACCTCCTGGGTGAGAGCCTTCTCTGTGTCCCTGTCTGCTGGCGCTGAGCCTGGGGCTCTCGTCTGGTGCTGGGAAGAGCTGCTCCCTCTGGCAGGGTCCACGCTGATGGAGCCGTGTCTGCAGGATCTGCGTCGTGTCCGTTAAAATGAGGGGATGGATGGGGGGGGTGGGAGTCCTGCCTGCAGGAACCAACCTTTCCCCCTGCACCTGTGGAAGACAAAAGGGCTCTTCATCATCCTCAGGGGGAGCTCAACCATCCTCAGTTCTGCTCCTTTCTTCCAGGCGCCTGCATCGACGACACCATCCTGAGCAGGCAGGGAGTGGAGAACTTCTCCAAGCTGCCTTCTCTGGAGGCTTCCCAGGGGCAGACGGTGGGTGCCCTGGCCCTCCTGCCCTCCCAGACGTCCTCCCTGCTCCAGCGCGGCTCCGTGCACCTCCTCAGGGGGAGCTCAACCATCCTCAGTTCTGCTCCTTTCTTCCAGGCGCCTGCATCGACGACACCATCCTGAGCAGGCAGGGAGTGGAGAACTTCTCCAAGCTGCCTTCTCTGGAGGCTTCCCAGGGGCAGACGGTGGGTGCCCTGGCCCTCCTGCCCTCCCAGACGTCCTCCCTGCTCCAGCGCGGCTCCGTGCACCTCACGGCTCTCCTGGACCAGCACATCCACCGGCTGCGGGCTGGGGAG
>NW_010547688.1:0-6398 GCF_000687285.1 Phaethon lepturus | reverse complement strand
AGACCGTGTTCTCACACTTCCCATTTTTTAATTCCATGCAACAGCAGTCAGACCTGGTATCAGCACAAGGATTTGAAAATGACTTTAAAAGAAATACAGGTGGTGCCTGAAATGGATAGCTGCAGTTGACAGGGCACGTGTGTCTAACCTTCTGCTTCACTGAGAATGATGAAGATAAAATTAACTTTGAACCAATGGAAAACACGTTACTTTGGGTTTTTTGGAACCATCTATGGTCTGAAATGTCACTGTGCCGTGACCTGCAACAGACTGAGGACAGTGACAGGACAAGAGGCAACAGGCACAAACCAAAACACATGAAATTCCTTCCCAACACAAGAAAACACTTTTTTACTGTCAGGGTGCTGAAACACTGGTACAGGTTGCCCAGAGAGGTCTTGAAGTCTCCACTGAACACCCAGCTGGCCATGGCCCTGGACAACCTGCTCCGGCTGACCTGCCTGAGCAGGGCGTTGGACTGGATGACCTGGAGAGGCCCCTTCCCACCTAATCGATTCTGTGACACCGGGCAGATGGAGAAGGGGATCACGAACGGACTCTAAGGGGGTCTGGAGAGCATCTCTAGAACAACGGGAATGGCAAGAGAGGCACCAGCACAGGGGAAGAATGCCCAGATCAGAAGGCCATTTTACACTCTGGGCCGTGTACAACCCATCTGAGCCGGGAAGCAGCGATGCCAAACGCCAGCCTGCGCCATGCACCGCCTTACTGAGGTGCCAGGCAGCCAAAGGCACCCGCCTGGCTCCTCAACCCGGACAGCCCTGGTCTGCCTGAGCTCAGACTGGCACAGCGGGTGGGCAGAAGCCCATCTGCGCCAGCTTTGCTTAGACCCTCTGACCTCACCTTTTATCGCTTTCGTTCTGCGGGGAGATCCTGGAGGCCGCCGCGTGCTCCTGCTGCTGCAGATAGGCCTCGCTGGGCGTGCGGCGCAGGTCCAGCACGGGGCACGCGGCCCCAGGGAAGGAGTACACCGGGGTCTGGATGTGGGAGTTGAGCTGCTGTGGGTGATGGCGCGTGTAGTCCTGCGTGATGACCTCCTAGAAGGAGAAACCCCCGAGTCAGAAATAGAGTTGGTTCCTACCTCTTGCTTTGCTGGGCTCAACTGAGAGAGGGCAAGAGGGAATTAGGCTGGTGTGGCCCTGCGGGGACGTAACTTCTGCCTCCAGCTCTCGTGATGGGCTCGTTGGGGACGCAGACACCCGGGCTGAACACGCCTGACGCACCCTGCTCTCTGCAGCCCCCAGCCAGAGGTGCTGAGGTCTCTAGCACCGCTCCCAGCCCTCCCCCACCAGACATGTTCCAGATCAGCTCTTCCCTCCTCCCAGGAGCCCCAGCAGGAAGGCGAGAGCGAGGTTCATTACACTGATGTGCTGGGCCAGCGTGACCACCCGCTGGTTCATGCCCTTGACGCTCTGGCTGGACTGCAGGGGCTGGCACTGGGGCTGGGGGCCGTCGGGCTGCCGGAGGTGCTGCAGGTGGGCGGCTTCGGGAGCCGAGGCCTTCAGCGAGCCTGGGGGAGGCACAAAGAAGAGAGCAGGCGTGAGATGACGTCTGTGTCCCCTTCCTCGAGTGCCATCCCGGCATGGCACTGGGGCACGGCGAGCGAGAGCTGGCTGACGAAGCCCCGCCATGCCAGCTCGGGCTCTGCTGAGCCGGCCGGCACGGCCAGCCCTGCCCTCACCTTGCTGTTTCTGCCTCAGGTCATGCTCCCCGTGCCCCTTCTCCGCGTCCTGCAGCAGCTTGGCCCCTTTCTCGTGGGACAGGCTGGGTGAGCTCACGGGACTCACAGCTTCCATCCGCTCAGGGCTGTAGCCTCCGTGGAAGCCTGGGGAAACGGGAGAAGGGAGTTAAAACCAGGAACTTGCTCGGCTTTTCCCTAGCGCTGCGGCAACCATTGCTCGTGGGTAGAGTCACACGTTCGGCAAAGTGGGGGGAAAAAGAGATGAGGGAAGAGCTGGCAGGTCACGTTGCAGGGGCCCCTGGAGCCACCTCTGATGGCCAGTTGTGGTGGTGGCCGCAGTGAGGAGGTGATGCCTCACTTCTGCAGAGCTGCACACTCCGCAGCTCGTGGTGACAGCATGGGAATCAGGAACTAAATTCAAGCTCTGTGGGTTCGCAGTTTGCTCCCCCCCTTTCTCTCACCTACTGAAACACAGGAAGATAAAAATCCTGCTCCGCCAGGAGGGAAAGCAGCACTCTGCAGGAGTGGAGGTGGCTGCGCGGGAGGTCTCGAGTGCTTTACGAAGAAAAGCCCCAAGCCCAGCATGGCCAACGGCAGGGACTTGAAAATGGGGCGCGAGGCCCTGCAGACCTCCAGATCTTGCTCCAGAGACAGCAGACTCGCACGCCGCAGGGGCAAAAAGGCTTCTTGACCTTTCTCTGCCTTTTAAGCCCTTTGCATAGACTCAAGCTGCATCAAAGCAGGCAGAGCTGGAATGAGGGAGCACCAGTATCCTTTGACACAAGGGGAAACTGAGGCACGGATGGGTTATGCTTCCGCAGACCAGGGACAGAGGACAGAGGAGTCCTGGAGGAGGCACACGCTGCCTCTCGCCAGCTAAGCACGTTTGCTAACGCTCACGACTTTTGCCTCCAGAGACCTTTACCCTCCTAATGCTCAATTCCTAGAAACCGCCCGCTGGGGCAAATCTGGCAGGCGACCACAGCGCTGCCGAGGGTCCCCGGTGCCCAGGCACAGACACACTGACCTTGCACATACCTGGGGCACGGGTAGGGGAGGACCCCCATGGAAAACCTCCCTGTGCCGGGGGCAGAGGTGCAGCTTCCCCCATCACCCACGCATGCCAGCACCCCAGGGACCGCACTTCGGATCCACCCAGGATGAAGTGTCCCGCTCTGGAAAGATCCCTAACCAACAGCTACGTCCTGGGGAACACCAGCTCCCTTCTGTAAGCTCACGGCCACAGAAAAGCCGCCCCTCTCATCCGCAGCGTGACAACACTAAGCTGGAGGAAACACTGGTGCCAGGGAAACAGGTGGAGGAAAAGCTCAGCCAGGCAGCGCAGTGTGGCCAGAGGCACATCCTTGGCCCTGGAGCACACTGCTAGAAGGGGCCAGGACCAGACACGACCAAGTGGTGGGATGGGTGAGTGGGGATGTGCCGGCCAGAGCAGCTCTCCTTCCCTGGCCCCGCTGCCATGTCCTTCCCACCCAGGTTACAGGAAGGGGAGCTGGGTAGCAACCCCCAGCGCTGACAGCCAAGGCAGAAGGGGTCCCATTAAATCCCTGCGGGCTGCCTGCTGCTTCTGTATGCTGGTGGGAGCCTGGATGAATGCTCTGGGTGAAGATTGGTCCCATCAAGAATGACCTAGACCTTGGATCCAGCCCCCTCCCTGCACTTCCTTCTGGAGAAACTTATCCCAGCGCTTTTGTGTCGTACACAAGATTGCTGTTAGACGGCTCCTGTGGTCTGCTCTGGAAATGGCTGCCGAGCACGGCTGGGCTGAGCGCTGCCCTCTTGTGCAGCATCCAGCACCAGGACCCTGAGTGAGGTCACCCCAAGCGAGGGGACTCCATCCGAGCTGCATCATGCAGCAGCCCGCAAAGCCCTCTGAGATCCTGCACGCTCAACGGCACAACCATGAGCGGGGCTGCATGTGTCTGATGGCCAGCAGCCCTGTCCCGCTCACACTCCTGGTTCTCTGCTTTGCTCGTTTGATTCGTTACCCAAAACTGTTCCTTAAGGACTGCCTGGGAATTTCTAATGATGAGGAAATCAGAATTAGCAAATTGCTATTGTCTGCAAAAAGCAATACCAGGAACTGAACAATGTTTGCAAAACAGGACTTGGCAACGGGAAAAACTAAAAGAGGGTGGGAGAAGGGAAGATCCCTAAAACGTACACAAATAAAAAAGTCTGGAGTAACAAAACAACTGGGAAGCAGAGGGACAAGCACACTGGGGGAGCTGACGAAGCCAATAGCCAAAACGTGCAACTAAAAATAAGAAATAATGAAATAAAATGGGTTTCAGGCCACAGCTCTCTCACCTCTCCCCTCCAACTTCTTACCATCACTAGCGGAGTCGTTACTTAGCGAGCCTCTTTCTCGCTGCCCCTTATCGCAAGACATTTGGCGCATGATAATCACATCTATGAAGTTGGCCGCTGTCGTGGTAGTCTTACCGAGTGCTCGGAGCTCCTGTTCCTGCATTGAAAAGGGTTTACTTTGACTCTTTTCTCTACTGTGCTGCTCGGGGCCTGAGGCTGCGTGCTGCTGGTCCAGAGGGTGATGGTGCTGTTGGCTTTTCCCCTGTCCTCTGCTATAGTGATGAGAAGAACCAGGTCCGGAGGCGGGCAAAGGTCTCGACTCCATGGCTTTAATGGGTGAAGGCGACTGTTCGAGGTTGCCCCCACTGGGCAGCTTTGAGGTGAAGACGTTGTTGTCAGTCTGGGGTCGTTCTGCCTTGGCTTCCCGTACCCTCGAGGCCTCTTTCTGCAGGACGGCCGGGTCCATCAGGGCTGCGTAGCCGTCCGGCGCGCTGATGGAAGAGCGCAGGGTGGAGGCCGAGGGGAAGGCAGCGGAGCGGATCGGTGAGGTGGTAGTGGTGGAGGAGGATCTGGAAGGCAAATGAAGACAAAGCGAAGATGAGAGAAGCACATGGAGAAAGGGGAGCGCTGTCACCAGAGCCCCAGCGTTCAGCCCTGCCTGGCTGAGGTCCTCTCAGGGCTCCTGAGCGTCACCCCGTGCTGGGGCAGGTGGGAAGGGCTTGGATGGGGCCTCCACCACAGTAACTGGCCACAGAGTATTGGCTGTGGCCTGGATGCACTGACTGGAGAGAATATAACCAATGGCCAGGTCCCACAGACCTTCATAACTCCACCACCAGGCAACTTTCAGTAAGAGGAGTGATACCTGTCTTTGGGCACAGGGACGCTCCTGCTTTCTTTTCTGGAAGCAGTAAAAGCCATCAGGAAAAGCGAAGGAACTGGGCACGAAAATCTGCCTTTCCCCATCACAACCTCCCTGTAAGCCCCAATCCTGCTCCCGATGAAAGGCCAAAACAATCCTGGCTCCATCTCAGAGGTGCCCCACGTGATGCTCACTAACTAACCGCCCTGGTGCAGGGACTGTGGTGGTGGGACGTACCGCAGGACGGACGGGGTGGGGGTCTCCGAGGAGATGATCTTCATGCTCGTGTTGTGGAGCACGCTGGGGCGCTGCTGGATGGTCTCGTGGGTGCGGGGCGAGACTGGAGAGTGCTGGTGGCTGTGAGAGTGCGAGGATGAACGGCTGCTGGACTGCTCTGTACCTGGGGGAAAATACAAAGAAGGGCTTTTTTAGCTCTTCGTTTTATAGCCCCAACCCTACCTCCATTCAACATGGGCCCCAAGATGTGGTGCCGCTCCTCCCCAGCCTACCTGGTCTCCAGATGGGTGCATGCTCCACCGTGGTAGATGCTAGGATGGATTTTTCACGCTCCCTCTCCCGTTCCCTCTCCCGTTCCCTCTCCCGTTCCCGCTCCCGCTCGGACACCGATGATCCCGACTGTTTGGTCATGTGCGTGGGGCCTCCTGAAACCCAACCGAAAGGCAGTGAAAGGGCTGCAGACAGAGCGATTCCCCCGGGGAACGCTGCCTGCTCTTCATATCACTGTGTCTGCAGAGCAGATAAGGAACGGCTCCATCCAAGGTCACCTGGAGCAGGACAGACGGGGGCAGCCAGTGCGACAAAAGCCAGACAAATCACGCAATAGCTGTATTGGCGCCGTCTCCGGGGTACGACCTTCCACAAAGCTGTTTGCCAGCTAGCAGTTTGGGGAAGAAAGGGGAAAAGCAAGGAAGTCCCCAACAAGCAGGATCGGAGCGGCTGGTTTGAGGGAGCCAGTGGGCTGGCCCCTGAGTGAGAATGAATTTGGGCTGCCCTCATCTGCCCCAGCATGCCCTCATCTGCCCCAGCATGCTGAGCTCATGGAGCTGAATGGGTTAAGGGCATCCTGCCCAACCGCTTTCCCATGGGAAAAGCAACCTGCAGCGTTACCTGGGGAGAGCGGGGAGCTGCTGTGCCGGCTGCCGAAGGTCTGGGGGGGCCCGGGGATGTAGGTGATGCGGTCCATGGTGGTGGCAGAGGTGCCAGGGGTAGGGGGCACGAGGACGGGCAGGTGTGGCACCTGGGACAGGTCAATGATGCCTGGAGAGAGAAGCGAGAGGACTGTCAAGGCGCTTGGGAGCGATGCTGGGGAGGGTCAGCCCGTCCTGCTGCTCCAGCACAGCGCAGGAGGTGCCAGCACACACGGCCTTGGGCGCAGGCTGCCCGGGGAGGGGACCCTTCCGTGGGCAAATGGAGTGTGTCCTGCTGGGAATAACCGGGAGGAAAAACGCTGAGATCTATGCCCGCTGAGCACGGGGGCTGCAGGCA
>NW_010547687.1:1073-2917 GCF_000687285.1 Phaethon lepturus | reverse complement strand
TATTTTCGGCAATTTCAGGGCGCCCGAGTCGGCAAATTTCTCGGTAGAAGAAGAAGAAAAGCGACCCCGACAGAAAAGCCGTAGACGCAATCATTATTTCCTTCGGCTACACCTGTATGATTGTATAAAAACTCCACTCGTGCTCGGGATTTTATTGACTGCAGAGCGCGAAGCAGTCGGCTGCTTTAAGGGGGGGATATGGTAACGCTGGTTTGAGTTTACCCGTGGGAGGCAGTTGGACATTAGCTAAATATATAGCAGCGGGAAAAAAAAAAAAACCAACAAAAAAAAGGCAGGGAGTAAATATTTACGAATGGTTTAAACGCTTCTCCTCCGTCGGCTGCAGCCGTGGGGCAGGGGAAGCGCTTCCCACCCCCGAGGACGCTCTCGGAGGGGAGCGCAGGCGATGGGTCTGATGCCTCGATAGCGGCCGCTCCTTGGTGGGGCAGCAGCAGGAAGGGGGTTTACGCCAGCACAGTGTTAGTCTCGGCTTAGAGGAAGCAGCACACGTTGCCGTTTTAAACTCCCCGAGACTTTGCCGGTGCCCGAGCCGCGGGTGCTCCCAGGCAGATGCAGCCAAGCCGGGTAATTCCCCTCTCCCCTCTCCCTGCCCACTTGACTCTCCGCTCCCTGCCGCCTGGGATGCTCTCCTCCAAAGGAGAAAAGAAAAAAAAAGAAGTTCAAGAAGAGACGCAAAAAAAGGTGGTTTTTTTTGTTTGTTTTTGTTTAAAAAAAACCCTCAACCCCCCCCCTTGACTTTTGCGGGACGGAAGGCGCAGAGGGGCTGTGAAATGCAAAGCCTTTGTCGTATTTACAGAGAGTGTCAGCAGCCGACCGTACATTTAGATAAAAATCTAGTAGTCTGCGTGAGCTCAGAGGAGTTTTTGAAAGCAAAGATCTCTAAGTGTCTCTTCTCAATCCACACATACGCACGCACGTAGCCTAAAAAGCCGGAGACACCCACGGAGTTGAACAATAGTTTGGTTTGGGTTTTTTTGTTTTTTAAAATATGTTAAATGAAGGTATAAGCAAACCCTTCTGCCACTTGTAGCAGACCGAGTCCGACAGCTCTCTGCCTTCAGAGCCACTTGCCAGAGTTCAACAGAGGGTGACATTAGCCTAAAATATTCGATACCTTTTTTTTCTGGAGATTTTCCCCACTTCTGCTAGGCTAAGCTCAGCTCCGAGTTCGTCTCTGCGGGTAAAAATTGCTGTCTTTGAAGGAAAACAACAACCTGCCTGATTTTTTATCAGCAGGGGATTACGGACACTTTCCTCAGAGTACATAAAGCAGAAATTAAATGATCCCGTGCTCCTCTTCTAAAAAGTTGAACGAAGTAGCTCACCCTCTTAAACGAGTCTGAAAGTACTTGCGTCCTAGTACGAGCTGCAAATTAGCGAGTAACAAAATGAAACCCCAATTTCAAACCACAGGAGATTGAACGTTGGTATCTGACAGCACCTCGGCTGAACTAGAGCAAAAGGCGAGTTTTGCCAGAGCGTTTCCATTTGATGTTTTCCTCCAAACTAATTTTCAACGTTGCTCCATCCCTATTACCTAACCCCGTATTCAGCTTGGCTAATGAGCCCATTACAGAACTATTCCGGCTTGCCTCTGATGCCGATTGCAGAGGATAGGCATTAATTGGAGCAGGGATCTGGGGCTGTTAAGCACGGTGGGATGGGAGGAAACCTGGGGGGGCTCTCTCAAGGCTCGGGGCTTGCCCTTCCAGCCGCGGAGATGGGTTTCTGCAAACGACACCAGGTAGGTAAATTTGGGTATAAATCACCCACGCTTTATAAATTTAAACAAAAAAAAAAAAAAAAAAGAAAAAAAAAAAAAA
>NW_010547687.1:0-929 GCF_000687285.1 Phaethon lepturus | reverse complement strand
CCCCCCGCCGCTATCCCCATCTGCGGGTGCATTAGCATAGGCTTTTGCATAATTGCATATTGACTTTACTAAATGGATCTACAGAGCTATTTAAACATCTCCCTCTTCCATCCGCAAACAATTCTCCCGGCAAGAATAAAAAAAAAATAATAACAAAAGAAAAAAAGAAAGGGCTGCAAAAGAGCTTCATGTCGCTCTCGCTCCTTCGTTTTGAAGCGTTTATTAGGGCACAAGTGGCTCATCTCTGAGTGGTTTGGATCTGACTGGGTGGGTGTGAGTGCAAGGCAAGCAGAGGGGATCTGCAGCGGCGTGTGTGACAGCCGGGATGGGTGGCTGTCATTCACTTTGGGGTCTTACAGGCGAGTACGTGGACGTACGTGTCTCTCTACTCCCTGGGATAATTTTTGGTCAGCTGTGATGGCCGTGAGAAAAGCGTACCTGGGGATGAGTGCCTGCGTGTGCACACGAAGGACTGGTCTGAGGATGACTTAGGAAAAAAATCCCTCCTTGAGAACCATTTTTAAAACCTCCCTTGGAGGAGAGGCACTCGAACCGGGACCCCCTTTCCCCACGCCTCCCCAGTCAGACCAGTGCCACGCACGCCACGTCAGCCCCAAACCACAGAGCCGAGCTTCTCCTCCGAGGGCAGGAGCGTTCATCCTCTGCCCCTCCGCCTTTGCCGTCCCCTCTCCATCCTCCCCACTTGCCGGCTGGAGCAGAGGCAGCTGCCCTCGCCCTTGAGCCTTGCAGGGGAAGGCGGCCTCCTCCCGCACCAAGGCCGGCTCCCCAAGGCAGCAGCTGTGAGAAGCGGGCAGGGAGGGGGGGAAAAAAAAGCCAAGGAGAGAAGGAGGGGAGTCGGGGAGGGAGGCGGCGAAAGCTGCACTTTTCCTCCGAGCAGAGCGAGCGTCCCCTCGGAGGGGCCCCAGCCC
>NW_010547686.1:0-6544 GCF_000687285.1 Phaethon lepturus | reverse complement strand
GCTCGGGAGCTTTCCACGCCCGTTTGCCACCTTACTACGATTACTCGACCTCATCTTTTGGGCACGGGGATATAATTTATCCTTTCTCTTCCTCTTTCTGTCGCATCGGCTTCGTGTTTTTTCCGTGGAAATTTATCCCACGGATCTGTTGGCTGTTCTTATTTGTCTTTCCACATTTCCTTCCCAGTTCTTTTTTTTTTTTTCCCCGCACAAAATTTAAATGATGCTCTAAGCGAGATTGTGGTTCTTATACTCATGTGCAAGGTGCCGTTTCTTTCATTGTTTTTGTGAGATCGAACCGCTGTCACCTTCAGACTCTCAGGTCTGTGGAGTGCTATGAAGAGACAATCAGAAATTCATGCTTCAGCTTACATTTAACGCTATGTTAATTTGTGTTGAAAGTACAAAGTGGAGCAAAGCTAAGAATAGAAGGGATAATTATTATTATAAATAGCTTGCTGGAAGAATAGGGATGGTTTTGGTGCCTCGTGCTTGCCTTATTTGAGGTCCAGCCTTTGAAATGTGCCATATTAACATTCTGCTCTTTGTCTTTTTAGCTGCGATAAGCCCTTAAAATGCTCTGGGTAGTTATTTAGTTGCATTCAAGATTTAACATGTTTTCTTCTCTTTTCGATAAAAGCAAAGTTCTTCTTCAGCATCGAAACATTTTATGAAACAGTAAGAAAAGCATCGAGGGTTATTGGCTCTGTAGCTGAATCTTGCTCGGGGAGCCAGCGGTGTATGCTGTGGTGAAAAATGAGGAGAGCATTAACTGAGCACGTTAATATGGAAAAATAAGCCTTGGAAGTTGAGGAGCTTCTGAATGCAGGAAGTGCGTGGCTGAAGGCAGTTAAGGCCTTTGCAAGGAACAGGAGGAGAACTGTTCGGGAGTCTGAGGGTGCTACCACATGAACTCCTGTGACTTGTGGTTAAGTGCCGTTGGCAGAAATAAAAGCGTACAGTCTCCTCTGCTGCTGCCATTCGCCATCCGGCTGGTGAGCGCAAGACAAAATGGACGGTGGTCTCGGCTCACGTTGGGAGACGTTAATTGCAGTGGCAGTTTGGGCTTTTTTCCGTAGAGCAGCAGTAGACTCCCGCAAAGGAGCAAGGTGAACAAATTGAGGCGTTGCTCTCTCACATAGTCCTGCAAATGTCATAAATAGGCAGGACTGGCTTGTAAGTACTCTGAGTACTTACACTAATAAGACTTAATTGTCTCTCTTAAGTGATGGTAGTCTACATCTTGGAGTAGAGGGCTCTGATGGCTCATGCTGAGGCTGCCGCAAGGTCTGAGTAGCCATGTTATGCAGCGTAGCAACAGCCCTGCGGTCCTGGTTGCTTCTACGAACCCTCAGACAACATTTCTGTAATAGAATTATAAGTCAGGATATGTATTGCTTTATCTTGTCATGCTGTCTGGTGGGTACATGGTCCACGCTCAGATTTTTATCTGACTCATCTCAGGTAGAACGGTAGTTATTAAAATGTATTTTTTTTAAAAAAGGTGACAATTGTTATCCGGGTTCTCCCTGTGACAGTTTCAAGACTAGAATTACCAACACAATGTTTTCAACATACCAGTATGTTGATACTGATATGCCCAGAGGAGGGCAACGAAGCTGCTGAGGGGTCTGGAGAACAAGTCTTATGAGGAGCATCTGAGGGAACTGGGGTTATTTAGTCTGGAGAAGAGGAAGTTGAGGGGAGACCTTATTGCGCTATTAAAACTACCTGAAGGGAAGTTGTAGCGAGGTGGGTGTTGGTCTCTTCTCCCAAGTAACCAGCGACAGGACGAGAGGAAATGGCCTCACGTTGCGCCAGGGGAGGTTTAGATTGGGTATTAGGAAAAATGTCTTCACTGAGAGGGTGGTCAAGTGGTCAACAGGCTGCCCAGGGAGGTGGTGGAGTCACCATTACTGGAGGTGTTCAAAAAGACCTGTAGACATGGCACTTCAGGACATGGTTTAGTGGGCATGGGGGTGTTGGGTTGACAGTTGGACTTGATGATCTTGGAGGTCCTTTCCAGCAGACCTCCAGAGGTCCATGATTCTGTGGTTCTGTAATCTGATGTTGAGGTTTTTGTGCACGTGACCTTACAAAGTCCTGTGATCCGATGTGCTTGTACCACTTGACAAGTGGGGTTTTGTTTTTAATAGCGTTAGTAAAGAATAGGTTTTGTTCTCAGTAGATATTACAAACTTGCAGTTTGAAGATGTAGCTAGTTAAAAATTGGGTGCGCTTTGGTCTGAATGCACCAAACCAGTTCAATAGCATCTGTGAAATAGTTTGGAAAACAGGTTTTTCAAGGTAGCCAGGCTCGATTGACTGTTCTGTAAATAAGTAAACCTATCATATGCCGTGACTGTTTTCGACAACAAAAAGGAATTTTAGAATTTAGGTCTTGTATTACTAGTGATTACTGAAGATAAAAACAGAAGACTGTTAGGAAAGACTCAAGTTTCAGGTTTTAAGGTTGCACGTACGTCAGCGTGGACTGCCCTCTCCCTGCCGAAACACCATGTGTACACGTAGGTGTGCGCCTTTCCGTGAAGCGTAGAGCCATGGCTCTTGCCCGGAATGCGTCCTTAGAATTGATGCGCTGGTTGTTTACTCTAGGCAGGAGAAATCCTGCCCTCTTTAGCTGGAGAGGTGCATGCGTGGGTGGTAGAAGCAGCATCCGGTGGTTCTTCACAGAGTGGATGTCTTTCTGCTTTGTTTTTTTTCCCAGCACGGACTTGATGAATGGAACATAAATTCTGCCTTGTACAGCTAGCAGACATAATAATGATAGTCTGCGTGTTTCTGACCTTGTGCGCGTTCAAACCGCGCAGAATTAGCGCTGTTTGGGTAGGCAGGGCTTGGCACAGCGTTCGAGGCGGCAAATAACGGGAGCCCGCTCCGGCGCGCTTTGAGCATCGGTTCTGGTGCCTTGTTCCGTGCTGTGATTAGTGTCGGTGTTAGAGTGTGCTGCTACTGCCTGCTGTCTCCGTTGCTCTAGTTTGAACAAAAATATTTTCATCACTTTTCCCGGCCTGTAGCGTATATTATGTATGTGATATTTAGTAGCCTGCATCTAATTTGCTCAAGACTTGAGGCCTGATAATCATCACCAGGGTAAAGGATTCTTTGGAATTGCCAAGTGGATGTACTGATAACATCGCCTATTGAAATGGTTTTAACAGTGTACGGTATGGTATAAAGGAACTTGTAAATCCGACGGTAAACCTAGCCTGAGGGCTTTTTTACTTTTGTGGGAAAAGGATTAGGAGAAGCTCTTCCTGAGTAACTTCACGTATTCAAGACACTGGAGAAGATAATTTGTTCTTCCCTGGAAGTGGTGATTCATTTCAGTTGCCTGTGAACTTACCATGAAATAAAGGAACATGACCACCGAAAAGGTCATAGGAAAATGAAGTTCTCAGAAAAAGTATTTCAGTGACTGTGAACAGTAGAAAGAATGAACATCCATTAAAATGCTGTTCTGTTAAAACCTGTCAGCTGTTTATAGGGAATTCTTTATGCTGCTGTCATAAAGAATGCCTAGGGTTTGTGCTTGAATATTAAAAATTGGTTCTAAGAGAGAGTTGAGTTTCACAAGCAGCTGAATACCTGTTCTGCTGGTGGTTCACCAGTTCAGGTTTTTTAGGCAAACCTGCAAGAAAGACAATGTTCTATGTGCTAAAGTATATTGCTCAAGATACCTCACTTAAGCAAAATATATACAGGACTTCTTACTACAGCGGGTCTTAGTGTGATTCAAGGATTTATGATAAGCTGACGCGCTTTGAACAAATCTTTTCAAAGACCTGTGTCAAGTTACTAGTTGAAATCTTTTTATTACGTTGTAAAGCGTGACGACTTTTGTAATCCTGAAGTATATTGGTGTCGAGTCCTGAAGTACGTTAGTGTATTCCAGACAAGGGTATTGTGTTTTCTGAGCCCGTCAGATATAAAGTCCTGTCTTATGCTCGCTGCTGTCTTATTTTAGCTGGGAATTCACAATTATAAACAGTGCTGGACTGGAATGAAGTTCACAGGGGTTTTTTTGTTTGACATAGCTTGTATTTCACCTCGAACAATGCCAGCTCAAGGCTTGTCAAGGTAGCGTAATTAAATGTCACTTATATATCCTGGTTTTCTGTAATACTTCCTCTTTCTGCCGTGTTCCAGAGCGTGAGTAGCAGAGGGCAGGTGTGGCATCATTACTGAAGGACACTTGGGTTGGGTGGTGTCTAAATGCGTAAGTTGAGCTGAAACCGAAACTCCTCGGGTTTGCTAGGGACCCGAAATTCACGGTGGGTTGGTTTCAGGAGCGTTCTGCTGGGACTTCGACTTCTACACTTTCAGCACCTGGCATCTAGGCTGGCAAGGGGGGTAAGCTGGTCGGTGTGCCAGATGGGATCCTGGTGGAAATCTGCTAGCTTTGCCTCGGAATTCCATCAAAACCAACATGTTTCCGTTGACTGTTGTGATTTAAATGAATTGTCGCTTTGGCAGGAAAATTGGCGCTTTGTGATGAGCGCTCCTCGCGGAAGCCTTCGAGCAGCTGTAAAGATTGCGCAGTTGATACCTTTTCATAATCGTGTGGACTGATTTGGATATAAGACAGGGAGGGAGAGAACAAGGCTCTAACAAGGCATTGTGATTTGGAGAAAAACATGTCTCTGCTGTGTGGAAGAAAGGTTTTTCATCGTCTGAACTGCAAGGTAGAGATGCTGTGCGCCGTCCCGCATCTGCCGCGTTCCGCCTTGCAGAAGGCGACGTGTCGTAGCTAGATGAAGCGATCCTTTGTTCAGCTTTTGGGTAAAAAGAGGTTCTTTTCTGGAACGGCCAGGGCTTTGTGTCACGCTGGGACCTAAGTACCACCTGAGCGCCCTTTGACTCGGCGCGGCCGCGATCCTTGCCGTACGTTTACACGGGCGGGACCGAAGGCTTGAGGTCTAACTCCAGAGCAAAATTTTATCTGCAGAGCCTCTGTTGGGGGCTGCTGGGAGGAATAAACGTTTTTCAAAAAGACACTTAGATCAGTGAAGCATAACAAGCATTTAACGCTTTGGGTCTTTTTTCTTCCTCATCAGTGTCTCTGCCGAGTGCGGTGGAATTGTACTTGAAAAGGGAAGTGATTACCAGACGTGATTGCTCATATATTCCTGAATAATCCAGTAGTTCACGGAATCGCAGAATGGTAGTTACGGCAGAGCCAGTAAAAATGTTGGTTTCGAAATGGGGATGGAAACTTTGCCCAGCTATGAAGAATCATCTCATTATGGGATGTTTTGAAAAGGGGAAAATGAAACGCATTTGAAAATATTTCCAGTAAACGAAACTGTTATTTACACATAATTCATCGTGGTAGAGTGTTATAAATGGGTGATAAGCCTTCAAATATTTGATTTTAGCTTGCAGATTAGTAAGTCATGCATTTAGGAAGAGCCATGTTCATTTTCAGCAGCCTTATTGTCCCATTTTTTTGCTTTAATTGTGCATCATTTCTGCATATTATTCTATTTATTTAATTTTTTTCCTGTTTTCTCTAAGGTGAATTTTAAACCTGCTTGTCTTACTTGCCTTCTCATTTGTAAAATGTGTCGATCACAGGTGAGTTCTTCGAATTTTATTTTTCATAGTGGCTTCTCCATGATCACTCCAGCTATTTTCCTCTCAAGACCTAAAAGCTGAACCGAATCAAATCTGATTCTCCCGATGTTTACATGGTCGTCTTGTTTGAAGAGTGTGTCCGCAGATTTTGCAGTGTTAATACTGTATTTGCATTTCTTTCAGTTGGCTTGCTTTTCATAGCCTCTGTGTTTTCCGAGAAGCACTGAATTCCTTGTGTTGTTTTGGTGGGGTTTTTGGTGTGGCATTCCGAGTCTTAGATACAGATTTTTTTTTCACAGTCCTCATGAATAATCTTAATATAATTGTGCTGTAATTAATAGATTTTTTTCAATGCCTGAGACAAATGCCAAGTTGGCTCCTTTCTAGATGGGTGTTTTCTGTTTGTTTGCAGTGGAAGTAGGAATAAACTACTTTTTTTCAGCCTCATTCCAGATGAGCCATCCCTTCCTGGAGGAAGGTGGGTTCTACTTTGTGCCCACTCAGTACGTGCCATTTTGTTGTACGCTGCTAGCAGTTGTGCTCAGTTACAAGGAATCAAGTTTTGGGTTTTTTTTAGTTCAGGTGTGAAAAGAACATTTCAAGCCACTGTCTGGTTCGGATTCAGATCTAAGAAAGATGTCCAAAGTCAGCCCTGGCTAGAGGGAAACAGTTCTGGGTTTAAGCCATTTTTTTGGTTCAGAATAGGTCGCAATCCTTGTGCCAGAAGCAGGATGGAGGCTAAAACCATCAATTCACGTTTACAAAAATACTTTTTGATGGGAAACTTGAGTTTCTGCCTAATAGTTGTGCCCATGTATTGAGTTAAATTCTTCTTTTTCCCCTGTGGAGGACTTAATTTGCTGGCCCTGCTGGCGCACGGCGGGTCTGTGTGGGACGTGCTGTGCACGGTGGTCGTCTCCGGGGCTGTCCCGGTTCTTTGCCGTCC
>NW_010547685.1:0-3013 GCF_000687285.1 Phaethon lepturus | reverse complement strand
GGGGACACGGGCAGCCTTATGGACTGTGGAAAACACCGCTGGGCACGTCCGCTCGAGTTAGGGAAGGAGCAGGCAAACGCTGTTTACAAATAAAAGGTCTGGATGAGTTTTTCGTGTTTTCCCTTTCTTGAAATTATCAGTCCTTAAGGTAAAATGCATTTGCTTCCATTCCATAAATTCAAGCTCACATTTTAGCAAACGCTGAGAGGCATCTGCTGAGGAGTAGGAATCAGCAAGTGACTTCCTCAGCAGCTGTCTGTCAACTTTAATGACCAATATGGTTGCAATTACAGCAATGAACTTTCTCTAACAGCCCAAAATTACTCTGGATGATGATAAGTGACAGAAAAATGGAGACCCTTAAGGAAGCATTAAAAAAGAAGCATGGGGATCTGGAACAAGAGGTCTTACTGCTTATTCTGAATGATCTTAGGGGTGTTTCCTCTCTAAATTAGGTACTAAAAAGGATAAATCTAACCCAAAAGGGGAAGGCACGGCACGCTGTGGATCTCAGCAGGGAGTTCAGTGCTGCCCCGAGATGTAGTTTTTATACAGACATTTGACACTGAATCCGCTTGTTTTAGTAGAGCGCTAATAGGGCGGTGGGAAGCTGTCGGGGCTGACGCAAATACACCGTGTCGGTGCGGCAGTCTGCTCCTCCGGCAGGTCATTTCGGCTTATTTTCCTCAAATAGAGAGCAAAGCTTGTCACGAACCTTCGGAAGGCACTTGGGCCATATCCTGCTGTCTCCCACTTTAAACCAGTAGATTTTAACCTCGGTAGATGGATCCCATGGGCGCTCTCAGCTCGGGTGCTGGCGGGCCTGTAACCGTTCCGGTGCTGAGCCCAATATTGAGTGAATTTTTACATGATTTGTGAAATTAGGGAATAAAAAAGGAGATGATTGTTTCGATGATTGATTGTTTTTCACCTCTGCCTTCAGTTAGTCTGCATTTATACCAGGAATAAAATATGAACTAAACTGAGGTTCCCAGAGCTTTCCCAAGGGCTGGGGCAGCGGGGTACGGTGTTTTACAGGGCACCTCCGGCGATGCTGGTCTCTGTGCCGAGTTGCTCGTGGCCTCTGTGCTGTGGCAGAGACACCGGAGGCTGCTGGCAGGAAGCGTTTCCACTCCACGTGCAGCTATTGACCCCTTCAGCTCAGCAAAGGCGAAAGACGTTTTGACGTCAATCGACAGCGTTGACCGTGGGGTCATTTGTATTCATCTGCACCTTGTTAATATATTTAATATAATAAGTATACTCAATTAAAAATTGCATGCGCTCCACAGGCCTTTATCGGCACCGACAAGGTCAAGTGACGCTTAATACAGGCTATATAAAATGCAGATGGCTTAGACCCTTCTCTCATTTTCCCTGCCTGATGCGCAAGAGTGAAGGGCCGCAGAGAGGCTTTGGAAGGCGTCCCTAAAACAGCAGGTTTGGACCTTGCGTGGGGAAGGTTGTGGGTCTGAGCAAACGCTCCTCTGCGGGCTGCCTGGGGCGGTTTTTCTCCCGGAAACGGTGGCAAAACAGCTTTGAGTTTTTCTTCCATCCCGCCTTTTAGCTTTGTCTGTGCTCACCCTCTGCGTCCCCCAGGCCAGCTTTTACTTCACCTTCTGAATAGATGGAATTGCCCTGTTGGTTAATCAATTGCCATCGCGCTGTAAGTAGTGGAAAGGATTTTGGACGTCCTGGTGCTGGCTTTTCAAGCCCGGTTATCAGAGCGAGCTAATGGAGGTGACACTGTCAATTATCAAAAACAATCCTGGCATTAATATTGACCTGTTTAAATTCCAGCGTCTTTTCTCCTCTGCGAATGCTTAGCTGGAGGGTGACATATAATTGTATGTAATCAGACAGTTATCTTAAACTGGCAATGATAACCACAAGAATCTCTTGCTTTTTATCCCAACAGGCATGGGTGGTCTTGTTTAAGTGGCTAACTCATTTGTAATGGAAATTCAGCTTCGTGTTGAGTGGACACGTAGCACATCACTAATACCCGTGTTAAAAAAACTCTTCCCTGATCCCGAATTGTTTCAGGGACACTCGGGACCCCTCACCGTGCCCGCTATGGTGGCACATTTCCCCAGGTGCCAGGTCAATCTGGAACCTGCAAACTGTTGATGTTGCTAGCGGGGCTGCTGATCCGACAGCAACGGCACGAAAAGCAGCTAATTAATTTAGAGATCTTCCAGAAGAGAAATCCTGTATCTGCTCCAGTATATAGATATGTTTGTGCAGGCAAGTGTATATAAAATAATGTGAAAGCATTGTAACACAATATAAAATAGATGTACAGCATAATACGAATGTGTCTATATCTATTTATATCAAGAGTATACCCCAGGGTTCATGTTAAACTTAAAATTACAAATATTGATGCCAAAACAAAGGATTCAAAATAATACTTACGAAAACAGAAACCGCTCAGGCTTTATCGTCGCTTCATAATTAACTCCGGTGAAGGAATCTAATTACAAATGTTCAATGCTGCCCTGTGGCAAAATGTCTAAGAAAAGGGAAAAATGGCCAGGCTTAAACAACTCAGGTAAAAATGAACTCCATGATAATATTTGATAATTAAGAATGTCTCTATCAGCTTGTCTGGGTGTTAATGAATTGGGCTGTTCTTTTCACATTTGATTACTGGAGTTTTATGACTGCCATTTCGCCCTTATTGCTCCTGGAAACAGGCTTGTCTGTGGCTGGAGCACCAGGAATAAGGTTTGGGGGTTTATAAACAGGTCCCATTCTTCACCTAGTAAAATTCTATTTTTATTTTTTTCCTTCCAGACTTACTTCAGGGCAAACCTTGGAGCTCCGTGACTGGGTCCCCAGGGGCCCGTCCTTCCTCGGTGCCTCGAGTTTATCTCGCGGCACCTCTGTTTCGGAGCAGGAGCAGGAGGCTCTCTTAGCAGTACGAAATACAAAACACGGGGCTTCTGCTTTGTATTTTTGTATTCAAAATATAAAGATTTGTAATTTTGTATATATACAAATATATATT
>NW_010547684.1:569-1426 GCF_000687285.1 Phaethon lepturus | reverse complement strand
GTGCCAGTTTCTTACCCCGTCTCCCAAGGGAACACGGAGCAGGTAGCGCTGCCCCTGCGCCCACCCCGGTGGGCTCAGAGGGGGCTCGGGGATGCTGAGAGCGACACCCTCAGACCCCCCCAACCCAAAACGCTGCCTCTGCGAGGCTGGTATGGAGTCAGGGAGGAGGAGGAGGAGGAGATGGGCTGCCTCGCTGCTCACCCCAGACTGCCCCACGCCATGGCACCCACTCGGAGATCCGCCAGAGCGGGGATCCGCTCGCCCTCCAGCCCCCGGGCACGGTGGAGTGGGATCCCTCCTTGGCATCCCTTGCCACCAATGAGAAAGAGCTGTGACACCTTGCCCCAGGAGGGGATTTGACCCTGAGGGTCCTCCTCCTCCTCCCAGAAATCAAACATTGCCCCAAAACACCCATGGAGCACCTTCCTTCCACCAGCGCCCAGCACAGGGACCCCGGCTCCCATGGACCTGGCACATTTTGGGGTACTTTATTTATTATGCCCACCACGTAGCAGAGGGGTGGCAGAGCACAGTGGTCTTCAGACCCCCCAACATCCAGCCCCGGGAGCCCCCCTGCCCCCACACGCAGCCTCTGCGGCGGGGGGGGTGTCGCGGGCCAGCCCCGGGGGCGGGGGGGGACACACCCCCCAGCCCCAGCACCTCCCTCCCACCCTCAGCGCCGGGGCGAGGAGCACCGGAGGGAGCAGAGCCGCCGGTAGCTCATCCTGGCAAGCCGGCACCCGTCCCCAGAGCCGGTGAGAGCTGAGTCACCCCGGCAGGGAAAGTGAGGAGCCGGGATAAAAGCAGATCAGCAGAGGTTGGCTTTGATACTCGCGGCGGGCCAGCTTTCCCCCCCG
>NW_010547684.1:0-490 GCF_000687285.1 Phaethon lepturus | reverse complement strand
GTCAGGGAGAGTGAGGCGGCGGGATAAAAGCAGAGCAGCAGAGGTTGGCTTTGCTACTCGCGGCGGCCACGCTTCGCCCTCGGTGCTGGCCAAGCCGGGCTCCCTGGGGATGCCTCAGCCAGCCCGGGCAGGGCTGGAGAACATCTGGATTTCTCCTTTTTTGCTGCTTCGCCCCCGCTTTTGCCTGGGTGGTGGTGGGGGGATTTTCCACATTTGTCCCTGGGGTCGGGTGGCCTGGGCAAAGACAGCAGGACAGCTTCTCCCCACGCCCAAATTTAGGGCTCACGTAGGATTTTGAGCCTATGTCGTCCCGGCGACGCCGGCGCTTTGCCCAGCTCCATGCTGGGATGGACACGGGGACCCCAGAGCCTGCGCCCGGGGGCCGGCCTGTGGGTTCGGCTCTGCTGGACATGATCCTTACGGGGTCGTGAGCGAAGGTTTAGGGAGGTTGGGATAGGCAGAGAGGGCAGGAGCCATCAGCTGCGGAGGG
>NW_010547683.1:10472-10735 GCF_000687285.1 Phaethon lepturus | reverse complement strand
CCAGGTGCCACAGAGCCCCCCACCCTGCTGGGCACAGGGCTCGCGCTGCTTTGGCTCTCTAAAGCATGAAACCCGTTCACCGGTGGATCCACACTGCTTCACCCACACGGAACTGCTGCGTCCCCATGGGAGAACGATGCGGCGCCCTGAGCACCAGCACGCTCGCTACAACAGTGTCTTTGCGCCGCAGACATCTGCTCCCGATGCCCCAGCCCAGCCGACCCCGCCGGCCCTGCGCTGAGCCAGCGACCTTGACGGGAAAG
>NW_010547683.1:0-10338 GCF_000687285.1 Phaethon lepturus | reverse complement strand
AAGCAAGCCACACGCCGGGAGGAGACAGCAGTGTTTCTCCATCCCCCCTGAGGGCTGTTGAGCAGCAGCAGAGCCCTGATTCCTGTTCCATTACTGATCATCAAAATGCGTAATCTGAAGTAGAGAAGGGCGTATTGAAAGCCTTCCCACAGGCTTTATTTATAAATCAGAGTCCCCCATGTTAAATAAACTTAATTTAACTTGACGTCCCATCAGCGTGGGTCCCAGCACCGCTGTGACCATATCAGCATGGCTGTGGGGCCACCAGTCCTTGTCATCGCAACAGGCTCCTTGGTTGGGCTGGAGAAGCTGTGGAAGCAGGGCTAGCCATGTCCCTGCCTCCTCTTGATCCTTCAGGTGCAGCTTCTGGATAGTTCTTTTGTGGAGGAAGACAAAAAAAAAAGAAAAAGAGGAAAAAAAAAATCTCAGAGAGAGGGTGTCTTCCCCGAGTTCCTGCCTGGCTTTATCTCCAGGAGGAATCTATAACGTGCTGACATTCATGCAGTGCTACCCCAGCAAGCACTAAAAGCCGTATCTTCTTGACTTGAGAGAGGAGAGGAAGAAAAGCGATGTGAATCGAAGGAAACTCCCATCTCCCACGACGGCAACCCGCAACGCCCTGCCCCTGCAGCCTCTGCTTGGCCCGGCAGGCAGAGGTGGGATGGGGAGCTGCTTTGAGCGGAGCAAGACCGGTGCAGTGGGAACACCAGGGGCAGCTTTACACAGCAGAGGGAGCTGCTTCGTGGGAGTTTTGTTGTTTGGGGTTTTTTTTTAAAGGATATTTCATGGTTTAATGGGAGGTTTCCATTGCCTCATGCCCCATAAAATCACACTGTAGCACATTGTCGTGAAAATAGCTGCACCCTGTGAATGACTGGGACTATTTAAAAATGCAAACGGCAGAGAAGGAACCTCAAGGTGACCCCTTTTTTCTATCAGGAAGCAACTGTGCGCTTCTGCGGCCTTTCCTGCTGTGCCACGGAGGGCTGTGTGTTATGCCCGGCCCCATGGCAAAAGCCCTGGCTGGCACCAGGGCCAGTGGGGCAGCCTTGGGTCCCACAATGACACTGCCTGCGGCTTTCTGCCTGCTGCCGGCTCTCCCTCAGGAGCGGGCTCTGGCGGGGGCAGCAGGAGGCATTGCTGTTGGAGCTTTACAGAAGCAGGGCAGAGAACAGTGTGTCCCAGCGGCTGCTGCCCATCTCTTTGCTTTAACATCCATTGACAATACCAGACTGGAGGACCCCGGCCTTCCTGACATCTCTATCGCAGTTCCTAGCACAGGTTCTCACCATTTTCAAGGACTCTCAGATGCCCAAATTATACTGCAGAAAATGGATTAGAAGTGAGAAAAAAGCCCAGGAACATCCTAACGCAGTGCTTGACCTTGCTTCTGTCGCTCCAAACTGCTGGCAGAGGCATCAAGAAGAGTTTGAGGCCGACTGTGCAGCGTCCCTCCTCCCTCCAGCCCATCCTCTGCAGTGCAACCAGGTCCGACAGAGTCACAAATGAATGCAATACATCTTCATCCCTCCCAAAACGTAAACCAACCTGCAACAGGAACTCCCAGAGCAGGAGTTCACGCGCACGGATTAGGCTGGGGCGGTGGGCATAATTGCACCTCGTTTAGTTGCACTCAGCAAGGTTGCTCCTTGCACCGAGGCCAGGCTGCTCCCGAGCCTCAGTAGTCAGCACCTTACTGCAGGTGGCAGGCTTGGTCTGGCAGAGGACTGGGAGAGCTCTGTGTAGGCAGCCAAGGTTTATTAGAGAAATGGTTAAATTCAAATGACTTGGATACAAAGATAAGCTGCACTGCCTTCTGAAAGGCAAAGGTGTTTCTGACCCGTAGAAACTGATACAGGTTACCGAGACATCAGTGACCACAGCAGGATTGACAGTAAAATGATCACCTTGCAGTTAATCTTAGCGGAGTCAAAGTTTCTTTCTACCTAGTACATCCAATAGGATGCGTACATTGTGTCAGCATATAACTACCGCCTCTCGCCTATAGCTTTGCTGCCGTTCCTCTGGGACGTTGCCATCTGTCTCAGCAGCATCTCTTCCATTCCCGTTCAATCACAGTTGCTCTCCCCTCCCTCGTTTGCTGTGTTTAAACATCCAAAGCAACACATCTCTATGGAACATTTCTAAATTCAGCGTTAGGCTGCTCTCATCGTTAACTGGATGGGGGAATAAGAAGGTGCAGAAACTCAAAAATCTGTTATTAGACCTTTAAACTAAAATTAAAAAGAAAAAACAAAAACCACTGTTCATTTCTCATGGAGAATTCAAACCCTTCACCGGCATGTTCCTAGGAATGTTTTTCTGCTTGCGATGGTTAGCATCATGGGATCGTATCCACCTTCCCTCCCTGGAGCTCCGTGGCATTGTCTCCTCTGTGGGATGAGGTGTCATAGGGCTGCACACATCAGTGTTGCTGTCCACACGCCCGTCAGCACGAGGCTGGCTGACAGTCTGAGCACAGGGCGAGCCCGGAGGGATGAGGAGGCCGATGTGCAGGAGCAGACCTCGTAGCCGTTTTCCGAGCGGCTCTCGTCGTGCTGCCCTGGTTTGGAGCGTGCCCCAGTCCTGCTGCTCCCGGCTGCTGCTGGGGAGTCGGACTGCATGTCGCTGCACACCAGCCAGTCTCTGGCGATGGACTGGGGATAACCAGGCTGGGCCTCCAGCTCACTGTCCAGCACTTTCCAGTACTCCCTGCCCCTGAAGAAGTAACTTGCACCTGCAAAGAGACCAAAAACCAAAGGCAAGATGAGCGGTGACGGGTGCCCTCCCGGTGGAAAGGCCACAGGTGTGCTTGGAGCAGCAGAGGAGCAGTCCCACCCCAGGTGAGCCCCGGGAGCAGAGGCACATGCAATACCACTGCTGGTTGCCAACACCCTCTCTTGCTGCAGGGGCACAGCAGCTGCTGGTGGGATGCTCGAAAAGATGATGCTATGCCCAGCCGGGATCTCTCACACCAGCCAGGAGCCACCAGACAGATGGGAGGTGGGTGGTGAGATGTCGCTTCTCCTGTGGTAGGTCCTAGAGCAGATACATCCCCCGGGTACTGAGGGTGTGCAGGGTAAAAACCCTAGTAAATCCACGGCTGGACACACCATACACATCTCTCAGCGGCCGTCAGCAGACAGTCCTGTAACAGGTAAGGCTGAAGACGACCTCACCTACCTGTTAATGACCTGGGGTGCATGCTGCTATGCTGGGGCTCAGATAAATAACCTGAGCCTGGCAGGGCCCTGGGAACCTTCTGCTCTTGGGTGCATTTTTTCTGCTCTGAACTGGGAGGTTGTGAATTCTTTAAGCAGGTCCCATGCTCATGGAGGACTCCTAACCATGTGAATGGCCGGTCGCTCTCAACAGCTTTGGAAATTCAGCTTGAAAAGCCTCTGGAAATGTCCCTCCCCTCTGCCTGGTGTAATAGTTGCTATTACACCGTTAGGCCACCAGTAAATAAAACCTGGAAGTGCCACTTTGTTGTGAGCAAATGTCTGGTTTTAAACATCTCCTGTGACAAAATTGTTGTGGTCTTTTCAGGGGGAAGAAACCACTGAGAAATCTCACCCCTGGAAAATAAGTCCTAACTCTGGGGAGAACATCTCCTTTAAAAATATTTTCTGTCCACATCCTCATATATCTAGCTAAAAATCCAGTGATGACAAATTCAGTGAGGAGCAAATCAGCACATATTAGGATAAAAATCACTGCGAAACAACATCAACTGTGTTCTTTTAACAAAATAAAATTATTAGGCCCCCACGATATTTCTGTTGCATGCTTGAAATCACAAAGTCTTTTAGCGAGCAGTGTGGGAACGCTGGCTGGAAGCCCACCTCCCTCTTCAGCTTGCAGACACTGGGAACTGCCGTCCCACCCGGGGCTTAGCAGTTTACGTCGGCAGGCACGGTAGAAGGGGCTATAGCTCAAGTGCAAATGAAACACCGTTTTTTTTTCCTTGTGTGTTTTTTGAACTGGCATATGGACTCACCATCTGACCACCTCATGGCATCATCTAAAGGGCTTGGTATTCCCTTCCACAGGATGGTCTCTGAAGGGTAACCAGGATCCATCCTCCGCTCGTGGTCGTCGTAGCGCCAGTAGAGATTGTCCTTAAAGAAATAAGTCTTGTCATTGTGGGCCCAGGAGAAAGCGGCATCGATTCCTCCCAGTGGCAGACCGAAGTCCGAGATCGGCCGCGGGTATCCTTCTTCCACATTATTGTCTTTGAAGACCCAGTATCTGTCTCCTGTGGAAAGGAAAGAAGCACAGAGCAAAATTGCATTTGTTTCACAGCCGAAACCAGCATTCCCCTGCAGACGAGCTGATGTTTCGTTTTCTGTTGCCGTGACAATCCTCAGGACGGAGCTCTTGGCAGTGAAGGCGGCAGCCCGGTGGGGAACCCCGATCCTTGAATAGCTGCTTTTTTGTGTCAGGCTCTCCATGGAGCACAGCCCCACTTTGCTCCTGAACGGCTGCAGGTGTGACATAAACACAATGACAGCGTTAGTAGGGCTGTCACTTTTATGTATTTGGTGGTGGCATTTGGTTTTCTGCCCCTTTGATTTCTGCCTAGTATCCAACTGCAAGAAACAGAACATTACACGCAGCTTTCGTGGGCAAACTGGACACTTTCTGCCTGCTGTGCGACTGCTGGGGAGCAAAGTGTAGTCCCACTTTGGAAGAGAAATTGCCACGCTTTTTAGAGCCAGCTGGGCTGAAGGACCTGTGGATTTTAAGGGATGTGTAAGGAGGATGCACAGGGGCTGGACAAATCCCATCTGAGCAGCTCACTGCTCTTCAGGTGTCCTACACAGCCACACGCCCCAGCCCTACCCTAGCCAGGACAGAACTGTCAATATGGTGGTTTTTTCTCCGATAAGAATGAAGCACAACATGACCAGTCCCTGGTCTGTGGCAGAATGAGAAAATGAGCCCAGATATCTCAATTCCTACATAGTTCTCTAAACACTGAGATGGTCATTCTGTTTGTACAATGTCTCTTTGGGAACCTGCAGTGTCCTTTTAGGTATCACACAACCTGTTTTAAAGATCAGGCTTTTTCCTCCCTCAGTTTTCTAGAAAATCTGAAGAGGCACTTAAATACATGCCTAAGTATCAGCAGCAGGACCTTAGAGGCCAGGGTAATTTGTGTGCTTTGGTTTCTGTCCAGGGATCGATGAAGCAGCACTGGAGGGAGAGAACGAGACAGTATTTTATAGCTGAAAGAAAATCTTGAGCTTAACCTTAGGAGCTAGGCAGGACTAACATACACATCATGCGTGACCACGGCACGCTGTGTCTTGCAGGGGCAAGACCCCAGCTGTGGCACAGCTGTAATTCTGGCCTCACAAGCAGCTGGGAGGAGCCAGGAGAACCTGCGCTGCTGGAGGTCTGTCCGTCCCCAGCAGGGAGAGAAGGGGAGAAGGGGAGGAAGCCAGTGAGTGCCGCTGTGGTCTGCAGACCTGACTGGGAGGCTCTGGTGCCAGGCGTAAGGGCTGCCACGCTCCAGCTGGCCCCACTCCCTCCGGATTAGCGGGAAGGCAGAGTGGGGTGGGCTGCCCAAGGCAGCTGGAAACACGCGGCAGAGCCTTTTGCATGCTGTTCCCTGGGGAGACGCAGGGCTTGGGCTGCGGTGCTCAGCGCGCGGGCAGCCCCGAAGGGCTTCGGCTGCGCTTGGCAGCGCTTCTGCGAGCGCAGAGGCTTGCGCGGGACATAAGCCATTCCTCCTTGCTGGAGGAATTGAAACCAAAGTATTGCTTTCAGAAGTGCTTGGTTCAGCACCTCTGAAACCAGTAATTGCACCACGCTCAGAGCAGAGCGGTTGGGAGACAAAAAGCAATTTCCAGCCTGGGAGCACGGAGGGCTGGGATGTACTTGGCTCTTCAAGTGCACAACCTTTCCGAAACAAGAGCCAGTGCCTGCCGGGGGCTTGGGAGACCCTCAGTGCATGGGTAACATCTAATCAGCACGGGCGGATGGGTTGTGGGGGACTCGGACATTTGTGTAGGAACCAAGAGCTAATCTCTTTCCTCCAGCTTTTCTGAAAGAAACTTGCAAGTTGTTTTAAATAAAAAGAGAGAATTGTACCACTTATTTAAAAAAACCAAACAAACCGGTAACAGAAATATAATTAGCAAAACCAGCCTCTTCAGGTTTCATTTTTGTCGCCTCTGCTGCTGCTTCTCTTCTCAACAACAAATACTAAAAAGAGAAAAGGCCAAAGAAGGAACGCAAAACCTGTAAAGTGTGCGCATGGGTGGTTCCTGCTCTTCTTTTATTCTTGAAAAGCTAAGATTTCAGTTAGATTTGGCTGAAGTTTTTCTTCAATGACATTTCCCTCATTTTCTGGGGGGAACATGACTGCTACTTTTTGCCTGCCTTCCCTACGAGCTGGTTTCTCCTGGCCTTGCTCACAGACAACAGGTCTCGGACCTGCCCTGGGAGATGCTCAGTAGCTGACTCCAGTGTCTCCTGCCTGCAGAAGACAAAACGCTGCCCAGGTGCCTTGGCACCAGGCTCTACACCCGGGAGACACAAGTGCTACCTCCAGCACCGCGTTGGCTCTCACCTTTGAAGAAGACGATCTTGTGGTCGCTGGTTCTCTCATAGACTGCGTCCAGGCTGTCCAGGTTGAGCGGCAAGCCCCGCCAGAAACGGTGGATCTGAGCCGGCTGGAGGGAGACCAAGTGCTTATTGCGAGTCAGTCTCCAGAAGTACTTGCCTGGAGGAACAGACTGGACATTACTGAACCACACTGCAACCCACCTTCACCGGGGGAGATGAGTGCTGGGCACGTGGCAGCAGCAGAAAGCGAAGCGCGTGAGATGGGAGCTGTGAAGTAGAGGCATCCTGCTTACCAGCAGCAGCTGCTAGAGCTCTCCATTCATGGCAGCCATTAGAAGAAATCCCCTTTTTGGGATCAAAATAATCCTCTGGCCATTGCACTGGAGTTGCTACACTCCTGGCCGTGGTGTAAAGCTGCACTGCTGAGCCGGCGCAGGTGAGAGGAGCCTTTCATCTCCTCCTCCCTGCTCTGCACGGGCCCTCCGGGGAGCTGGCGGCGCCGGGCAGCGCCTGAAGCCAGACCAGGCACCAGCAGCCTTTAGCAAGAGCCTCCGAAGAAACATCCCTATCTCTCCTCTCCCAGAGCACCCGCAGCTTCCTGCACGCAGGGTGCCCGGCTGCTTTCACATTTAGAAATGTGTATGATGTTACCATGAAAGATGCAAATATCAGAGGGGTTTTATTAATGAAGAAAGAGAGTAAGAAAATAGAGGAGAAGGAAACGACATTAATAAAACTGGAAGGGGCTGAGGTGGGAAGGAGGCACAATTAAGGGGTTTGATACCATCAAGAGGTGTAGGTAAGCAGGGGACCTCGGTCCTGCGGAGCTCCCCGGGGTGGATGTACCGGCGGTATAAGCAAACGCACTTCCAGTGCCTGCAGCAACATTGCCCCAGCGAGGACAGAGTTTGGCTTGGGGTATTTCTGGAATATTTTGGGTAATGAAAAAGGAAACAGGTTTGTCCTTTGTGGGAAGGACGCCAAACATTCCCCTGCTGAAGGAGCCTTATGTGGGATTTCCCGAGGTGTCTTAATGATTTTAGGGGCAACTCAAAACCCGACTCTGCACGGTCTCTGGGATTCTCAGCCTGAGTTTTTGCAGCACACTTCGTCCTGCCTTTTCCCCGGGGAGCTCCACGCAGTGAGATCTGAGCCGGAGCAAGATGTTTAAGAGCCAGCTCTCAACTTTGCCTCGTATTTGTTATTGCCTGCTAGAAATTACTGCATGTTATTTACATCTGCTCTTGCATGGATTCCCAAGGGGAGATAAGCAACAGAAACCAAGGATGCATCTTCAGATCTGTATTCACAACACTCAGCCCTTTCTCCAGAGCTGGCAGATTGTGACACCATCTTTTAAAATTTTATGGAAATTGGATTTTAGCCTAATAATGCAGGAGGTGAAACTCTTAACACTTAAACATCTGCAGAGAGGGGGTTTTATTCTAATTATAAGGATTTATATCATATTCTTGTTCTTCTGCTCCAGTTTGCATATTTGCTCTATCTGACTGAAACCCACAAATGAACAATACATTCAAATGTGGTAGGAATTGCCATAATTACAGATTCTTTTTAAAAATGTTAAAAAAAAAAGATTCAAATTTGGTGGCCATTGTACATCGATGGAAACACATGTAATTAAATAAAGATGATCTCTGCATCTCTAATTAGTGAGGCACTAGACAAAGCCAGATTTTCACTTTTTTAACAAGAAATACAGCTCGACATAATTCCTTCTTTAGCAGATAAGTATCTGAACTTTAGAGTGCCCTGGGCTCATTTGAGACAAGGGAAGCTTCAGTGCTTTTGACATTTCAATCCTTTGCCAGCGATGGGCTCAGTGGGTGTGCAACTGCAGCAAGCAAGCTTTAAATCTACCCTCAAAGTCAGGCATAGCCTTGGCTGTTGGTTAGTTTGGTTGTTTTTCTGATAAGCTATCAGGAAAAAGCAAAAAAATATAGCAATTAAGTAGCAAGGAATTCTTAATGCGACGTGAGTCTGCCTGTGCTCATGTTTTGTCATGGCCAAGCCTGCTCGCCAAAGTGCTGTGGTTGCTTAGAAGATCATCAGCCAAAGCCAGTTCCATGGGGGAATTGCTGCCATTAACATGCAGAAGTATAATAACAATAATAAAAAAATCTCCCAACCTCATGTTTGTTTAAAAAGCTTGATTTAAAACCACCCTCTGAGCTGGCAAACTGAGCAGGATGAAAGCCAAGTGTAAAGTCCTGCTGTCCTGAGCGTCTCATTTTATATGGATGATGGGTTGAGGCAATTGCTTTCTTTAATACCAGGTGATTTTGACCCCAGCTGTGTACCACGCTCTCCGTACTTTGGCTGCCTCTGGCAAGACTGCTGCACGCACCATGCAGACACACACACAGGCTGAAGTTGTTTTAAAGCTTCAGGAATCTGTAGTGAGGCACCTAAATCCAAGCAAGCAGCGTTTCCCAAGTGCGGAGAACCCACCGTTGCCTTCAATACGACAAGCCTGGGAGCCTGGGGAGCTCCGGTCCTGGTGCCTGTGCGGTGGGAGAGGCTGATCTCCGGCTAGGGAGCCAGCCAGACCAGCCCAGAACAAAATGTCCATCGATGGAGAGAGCTCGTCACTGGAGGTCATTAAAATCCTGCCCCAGAGGTGACAACCCCGCTCCTTGGTGCCCGGGGCGGTTTGGTGGTGGCGATGGGGGGCTCTGAGGGAGGTGCGGGGCTGCAGAGGCAGCCATGCAGCTGGCCCCCGCCGACACTGTGCTCTTTACATTTGCATTTTGGCCCACAATAAATAATCCAAAAATAGACACCAAGATGGATTTCTCTTTACTTTTTTTTTTTCCCCTCTCTGAAAGACAGGCAGCCATTTATCCTGGACATCAGTTCTTGTCTCTTATTTTCCCTTCTTCACTGTGGCTTTTTGGAGCCAGCATTGGAACAAATACTACAGGGGAACAGCCTCCATATTGTGCTTCCCCGAGGGCACAGACAACATTGAATTCTCTGGAGCCCTTTTGCCGTTCTTGCCTGCGACCTGAGACTTGCACCATGATAACCGGATGGGTTATATGCGCCTGGACACTGCTCCTGATCCCTGGGAGAGACGCTTCTGCTTCCCTGCTGCATGGCTTTGCGGTGACCAAATGGTGGCCAGGGATGGAAAGAAGTGCCCAGTGGGCATTTTTCCATCTTGGAAAGACGGGGAAGAAAGCCCACGGAGTCCATCCTACACGGGCTCTGTACAGCTGAGAAGGCACTGACGGGATCCTCATCAACAGCCGGGCGCCCTGGGGACACACGGCCAGCAAGTGTTTGCTGACAAGGAGCCAGGCGCTCTGCAATCGGGCGCACGTTGTCTTTGAGCGATGCACAGCAAGCAGCATTAGGAAAGGTGAAGCGTGAGACGAAAGGAAAGTTGGAGGCATCCAGGAAAAAAATCAGTGGAGAGCTGTTGTTGCTCTGCTCGTCTTTGGTTCGACTCAGATTTCGACTTTGGTAGTGCAAATATCAGATTTTAGTTCTTCACTTGGGTGGTGTGGTGCAACGGATTCCGAGCGCATCGCAAAGCGCCGCGCTGGATCGTCACCAGCACGGCCGCTTCCGAGGGAAGCGTTAAATCCCGGCTCCCGGGCAGCCGTGTGGACACGCACCTGCCCTGGTGTTAGGACACACGTCCCTCGTGGGTCCCACACCAGCCACGCACCATGGCAATGTGGGCAGGCGGGTTTGCTTCCTCTGGTCTCTCCTTCCTGACCACGTGCCAGAGCC
>NW_010547682.1:0-339 GCF_000687285.1 Phaethon lepturus | reverse complement strand
AGAGCATTTGACTGCAGATCAAGAGGTCCCTGGTTCAACTCCAGGTGCCCCCTCT
This sequence comes from Phaethon lepturus, assembly GCF_000687285.1. NCBI lineage: Eukaryota > Metazoa > Chordata > Aves > Phaethontiformes > Phaethontidae > Phaethon > Phaethon lepturus. The sequence goes on along the minus strand of NW_010547682.1, from coordinate 284 downwards.
TTTCTTCTCCTCCCACCTTCTTTTTGACAAAACTTGGCACAGAAAGGAGCTGGAGAACTCTCCCTGGAACTTGGGAGCTTGTACTGCATGTTGAAGGTTGGTTTCTGAGCTCCACCATTGAAGGTACAAGAGGCTCTGTCTGCTGGCAACCTACAGGGGTTGTGCACTGTGTGAGTAACTGCTCACCACCTGTGTGTTCTTCTCTCTGTTGTTAATTCTCTGTAGCAATTCTATTTATCATAATTTCTCGTATTTTAACTCCCTGTACTCCCTCTGGCATGCAG
>NW_010547681.1:0-1213 GCF_000687285.1 Phaethon lepturus | reverse complement strand
GGTAGGGAATGGATTTTAAGCTCCTAATTGTGTGTGCTCACCTGAGGGGAAGCGCAACTGAAACAAGCTTTCCCTTTAAAAAAAATAAAGAACTGTATTTTGATAACATGAAGCTCTATCCCAATCACAGCACCTGTTTTCTAAATGCATTTCTTTCCTAAAAATCCTTCAGCTTTTGAAGATTTCTTATTTGACCAGTCATAAGGAGCCATGCTCGTTCCATCCTGGGAAAGGCAGCTCTCGCTCTGCTAAACGTGATAGGGACATCCTTTAAATACCGCGGGGAGCTCGTCACCTCCCTGTAAGCCACCCTCGCAGACCCCCCAGCGGCAGCGACCCTGGTCCCGCTGCCCGGGAAGCCCTCACCGCCGTACCGAGGTCTCTGGACGCCGTGGTGCCAGTCCCAAGAAAGGGGAGCAAAGCTTTCACCCGGAGCTGCCGCACCCAGAAGCAGCTCCCCCAGCCCCTTCTGCTGAAGCCCACCCCGGGGAGCTGCCCCCCGCCCCTGGCTCCCGGCCGCACCCCGAGACTGCCTGGGGCTGGCTCGCTCGGCGGCACCGTTCCCTCCCCAAACACAAACCGAGTTTCCCTCAAACGTTTTCTCTGTTGCTCGTTGGTTAAGAACAGGTTACCCTCACAGATTGCTGGAAACTCAGCGTTTTTTCCCCAAAGAAAACCGTGCCCCCGTGCAGCGCTGTGGTGCTTCTGGCACAAGTGCCTTCTTGATCCCCAACCAAAACCATCTTCATGCTGCTCAAGTCAGCGCTTCCAAAACCAAACATCCATGGTTTCCGTATTTGTTCTCTCTTTCTCAGATTTACAACCTGCCCCATGTTATACGCTTATTAAGTACTTCCATCAAATATTCTATGCAAAGCATAAAAGCATTCCTTAGCTGCCTCGTAGGTCTGCCGGCAATTGGAAAGAGACGGCGTTATTAGAAATCTCCCTCGTGTCTTGCCTGCAAACAAACGCCATCAAACACAAGCCCAAAATATTATTTCTCTACAGAATGTGTATAAAAAAGTAGGATCTTAAGTTTAGTAAGGGGAAGCCTGTGCTGCCTGCATGTTACGGGAGTAGTACAATCACCAGGATTTGTTGGCAATGACCCGACGAGAGCTTCGGGCACTCTGAGCGGGGCTGGGCTGACCGACCGCTCCCGCTCCCTTGCACCCTGCGCCTCGGTGACCCCGCGTGCCGGCGCGCCGTC
>NW_010547680.1:0-9991 GCF_000687285.1 Phaethon lepturus | reverse complement strand
TAGTTGCCAGCTGGGGCTAAACCACGACAGCTCCACATTTATTTGGTGTGTTTCAGAGGGAATGAGGGCACAGGTGCCTTCTTTGAAAATATGTGCCTCAGGTACCATAGGTGAAAAAAGGGGGATTCAAGTTGTGGAGGCTCCTCTTTAAGTGTCCTGTCTCACAACATGGCTTTTACTAAAAAGGTTTGTTAAAGACTGTAGAATATGAACTGTACATGGTACTAGACTGTCATCTACCTATTTCACTACTTACACACGAGCAAACTGACTTAAATTTATTTTTACTTTAGTCCTGTTTAAAGAGGAGTCCTGTTTCATGTGAAAGCCAGTTTACAAGAAGTGCCCTTCCCACCCCAAGCCCCAAGCCTGACCCAGCACGGGTAACATAAGTAGCATGTAGCAGTCCTTAGGAAAAATAGCCATTTGCTTGGAAAAGTTAAGAGTATTGTGAGAGATATTGAACAGTGCTAGAGAAAGCCTGCCTACACTCTCCTCCATTAGAACAGAGGGAATAAATCGTGTTCTCCACAATCAAACAGACCCTCCCCTGCTTCCCTTTGATGTAATCAAAATGCAGCAACTCAGGGGAGGGGGATAAATCTGGGTGAAATTACGTGGTTTTGGGTGAATGGAATATCATGGGGGTCTTTGGTTTTGCGCACGGCCGGCGGTGCCTGCCCGGAGCCGGGCATCAGCAGTGCCGCTCGGGAGCCCGGCCGGCTGCGGGCACGCTGGGCCACTGCCCCTCTCCCGGAGCTGGGGAGCGGGGTGGGGAAGTGAGGGAAGGAAAAAAGAAAGGATTAATGCCTTCCCAGCAGCTTCTTTCCCTGGTGTCACAGAGGTGTTCTGTAGGTGAACTAGGTAAATATTTGTGTTTTGTGGGTTGGCTACACCTGCGATGGGTAAAGGGCTCAGTAAATCCTCTTGTCTGTCCAATAAAGAAAACAGTGTTTCATGCTGGTGTGACATCCCAAATATTCGCCAGGTCCACCTGGAGGTCATCAGTATGCAGTTGTGCCCTTCCGCCTCTGGTTTTCAGCTAGGATTTAACTGATGCCTTTGCTCTGTCTTATCAACACTGATTTTCCGTTGTGCATATGATGAATATTAACTGGTGGCTGGAAACATGCTTCTCGCTCACTGGAACAGCTTCCGTGTCTCCTGTATTACACCATTAATGTGCTGTGGGGTTGATAAATACAAACAGAAAAGGAGGAGGCAATGTTTAAACAAACAGTGGCTATGCTAGAAAGACTGGGATGAATGCCTATTCTTGCAGGACACAGATTTGGGCAAAATATTAAGCTGTTTTCTCTGTACATTAGATTATGCCAACATACATTTTGTAAATACAGGTCACCCACCGTTATTTGATATTTACTTGGAAATGTGATGTATCTCCTTACGTATGAGGTAGTGATCTCAGTTCAGAAAACACTTTGAGTCTTAAGGGCAATATGTCTGTAGTAAATAATATTTCTTATTCCAGGAAGTGTTTATTCTGAGTAACAGGAATACTTCTGAATTATTATCCTGACATGATGCTCTGTGTCATCTGGTCCTTTTTCTGTCATCTCCCCCTCTTTAAATCTGTTGAGTTGTCCAAAAATGATATGCCTTTACCATTAATAAGAAATATAATTCTATATTACCAATATATATATTGCCTACATTCCATGGAAATCCTCTATAGTTCTTGTCATCTACAGAGCAACAGTGTGTTACATAAGAAATGTATCTTTTTGTCCATTTTTGACTCATTGCTTCTTGCTTTTCTACTACAGGAAGTACTAAATAGAAGCAACGGATTTGCTTTCTAGTACAGCCGTCCCTCTCTAAACCAGTCACTCAGGTGAGTAGTGACACCGGGTGCCTCTGTGTCTCTAATCATTTTTACTACAAGCTCTGCGTTCCTTCTATTTCTGAGTTTATGAAAGAAAGAAAGGAGATCTCCATGTCACACATTTATTAAAACTTTCGAATAGAATTGTTTTAATCTCATTTTCACCTCTCTGTATGAGCTTCCCATTGTTGCCAGCTCCCTCAAGCAGACCTCATCATCCTGCAGGTTTCTTAAAGCTCTAGTCAGAGAATAAACTTGATTTTGCGAGAAACCTAGCTTTTACCAAAACAAAATCAACAGCAATAGTAACAATAATTTAAAAGAAAGAAGAAAAGAAAATTTGAAGTCTCTGTGACTGAGCACAAAACCTCAGACACTAAATGAACAAATAGAATGAAAGGGGGAAATTTTTTTTTTAAATCTGCCTATTACTTTTCCACTTGCATGGTGATAAGCAAAAAGAATATTTTATTTTATCAATTTTTGAACTTGACACATGCTTTTCGAATGTTTCAGATTGCCAAAATTGCATCCTGACTTCCTTGAAAGTTTATTTAATTACCACTTCTAAAAGCTGAGTGTGCATTTTAAAGGCAACACACCGTTTCAGCCAGCTAAGAAAAAGAGAGAGGTGGATCCTGGATCCAGTACTATGTGGAGGTCTCTCTGAGGTATCTTAACACTGGGCAAGAGCAACAAAAAGCAGTTTCGAACCTGCCATTGAACTGTGACCCTTAACAGCACATCTGAATGATGCTTCAAGTGCATCTTCATTTACTGTCTTGGGGAAGGTGTTTATAAGTCTAACACGCACACGTTGGTTCTATATGCTGGTTCACACAGCTTAATATATATCAAAATCAATGGGCATTGGAACAGGTAGCTTGTAAAAACTGGGCATAAACTTGATGACTTGAGTGGTTTAAAACTGGGATAAATTAATTAACTCTTCAGAAGAATTAAGTTCAGCTCCTTATTCGTTAAGGATCTACTCAGATCACAGTAAGGAGGGCCAAGAAGCTCCTGAACACCTGGATTGCTATAGCTTTATTTTGAAAAAAATGCTGTGATTTCCAGCTGTTGATACCCAATGTATTCTGAAGCTTTGACATCTAATACAGACAGTACAAATTGGGGAGGACTCTTCCTAGGCAGTACTCGGTTACCTAATAGGCGTTGTATCTTCCAGCCTCTACACGTAGGTGTACACATGGCACTGACAGCCACCTCCTTAACTTTGTTACCATGTGTCTACCACGCTTTGGCACCAGTTCAAAGGACACTAGGCTCTAAGAACTTTTAAAAGCTAAGCAAATCAGAGTGCCAGCAGAATGTTAACTAGACATGTATGCAGACACTTCAGTATGAGTGACCTGCTTTAGAGCACCTGCAGCTGCTGCTGAATTCAGCATGACTAATCTTAGGGAACTTAGGTTACAAACTTTTAGGAAAATGCAAAATCCCGTTCTTCTAGGCTTCTAAGACATTGTCCAAGTCTAACAAATGCCTTTCAGATTTCACTCAGGGGTCAGAAGTTTTGGATACAAAATACTGAGGTGATGCCCTTACTGCTGCACCACGCAGCCTCTTGCTCACTCCCCCACAGTGGGACAGGGGAGAGAATCAGGAGAGTAAAAGTGAGAAACCTCGTGGTTTGAGATAAAGACAGTTTAGTAGGCGAAGCAAAAGCCGCGCATGCAAGCAAAGCAAAACAAGGAATCCATTCACCACTCCCCATGGGCAGGCAGGAGTTCAGCCATCTCCAGGGAAGCAGGGCTGCATCACGCGTAATGGTTTCTTGGCAAGACAGACGCCATCACTCCAAATGTCCCCCCACTCCTGCCTTCTTCTTCGTCCCAGCTTTATATACTGAGCATGACGTTGTATGGTAGGGAATATCCCTTTGGCCAGCCTGGGTCAGCTGTCCCGGCCGTGTCCCCTCCCAGCTCCCCGGGCACCCCCAGCCTGCTCGCTGCAGGCCAGCACGAGGAGCTGGACTGTCCTTGACTGCTCAGCAACGACTGAAAACATCCCTGAATTATCAACACTGTTTTCAGCACAAATCCAAAACCTAGCCTCACACTAGCTTCTGTGAAGAAAAATAATTCTATCCCAACTGAAACCAGGACACTTATGTGATTTTAATTTATTTTAGTTTGTTCTTTTCCCTTTCTTTTTCTCTGTAAAGGTAGTGCTTGCAGAAAGAATATGATGACTTTTTAATGGGGGATGTTGTTGTTGTCATTGTTTAGATAACTAATGTCACACTGGGGTGAAAGGAAGGGCCCAGGGTTTGGTTGCTTTCAGATTTTTTTTTGGCAATTGACAAACACAGCAAAATTGTACATTCACAACATGACAAAAGGCAAATAAGAAATACAATCAGGGCAAATGATTAATGCACTTCGCTGGGAGTTAACAATGAGCTCTCCCCAGTACAAGAGCTAGAAAGAAACAGTTTGTAATAGATGGAAATGTGCACTGAGTGCATGGGGAGAATGAAAGCACCTAGGATGCTCTATGACACTGAGATTTGGAACTCCTTAAGCCAGAGGTGCCAAAACTACAGCACTTGGACTGAGTGCTCTTCACAGAAACACAATTTCTGTCAGCATCAGCATCTTCTTCTGCAAAAAGTTTAAGGTTCACAAAAAAACTGAAAAAAAAAGGCCATTTTGCTCCCAGACACTTGAGGCTCTCACACTGCTCAGCTATGACATGCCCATCAAATAGATGGCAAGACAAATAGAACCACAGAAGTTCTGCACAGCAAAGTAAAGACAAGCAGTGCCTGACTCTCATTACAAGCGATGCTGTGCAGGACTTCCAGAAAGCCATTGAGTTGAAAATGATGCTGAATGTTACTGCGACCCTTGCAAAACAGGCCTGAAATTTACAGTTGATCAAGGACAGCATTTCAGGAACAATGAGCTCTTTCAGCCTGGAAGTAACTACTAGAGATGCAATAGCCATGGATATCACCCTACTGTTTCAGGCCTCAGTGAACAGTTTAAATGGTCTCAAACCCACAGGTGTACGTAACACTCCCTTCCTGTCCCAAATCCTCTCCATCATATCTCTTCCCCTTCTCCCATCTTACAAACTTGATATAAACACTGCTGTTACTGGAGTAAAGCACTACCATGCAGCCTTTACTTGAACTGGGGCGGCAAGAGATATGACACTTCATAAAGTGCCCTAAAAGGGTGGCAAAATGCAACCCTATGTGTGATCTCCTCTTACAACCATCAGAGGTTTCAGGGGCTGTGATAAGAGTAGACCAGGAACTAGCTTCTAAAGAAGTGTTTAAGTTTGTATTGTTTAATACATTGCAAAAGGAATAACCTTTACCGTATTTTTCACAGCCCCCTTACCCTGCCCTCTGAGCCTCACACCAGCATGAGCAGTTCCCTCCCAAAGTGTTACAGAAGTCAGCTTTATGATCCATGAAATCCATGAAGCCCCAAGGAAAGTCTGTGTCTACAGAGAATTTCAGCTGATCTAGAAGCTGTCTATCAACTTTATTCATCCTCTTGGATTTACATAGACATAGGAATAAAGGATGTCTCGAATAAGAATGACTGCAAAAGAGTTATAATTTTATTGGACTGAATTATCCCTAAAATGAATAAATATTTAAATGTGAGCAATATTATTGCTGCCACACACATTAGATGTTTATTGTGCAGTGCTGACCTTGTATTCACACCATTTTTCTACTTCTATTTTCCTTTGAAGGTTATTTGTTGATGTTATTTTCAGTTCACTTCACATAGCTCTTTTTCACCATTCACAAATTGCCAGAGACTAATGGTACAATTCTTCAGCAATTACACTGAATGAGCACAACAATGCCCTGGTTATGTTTCATATTTCAATACATGGGAGCACTGCATGCCATCTTTTCCCTTGAATTTCCAATATATTAAACCTTAATAAAGATATTATTCAACATTACGTAGGACTACTGACACCAATGAATTCCTTTTTAATTTTTTAGTGTATAGTCCGGCAGCGTCAGTGCATCATCCAGTCAAGCCAGATGAGATCTGAATCACAGAGGGGGCAGGATGCTGGCAACCAGTCTGCTCAAGCCGTTCTTCCTCTTTTCTGATTCTGTGTCTGTCCAGTGACAAAGCTTTCAAGTAAGAACCCAGGACTTGTACTCCTTGCTGAGTGCCCTGAACGCAGTGAACGCAGGTCCTGCTGGCGTCTTTCTGCAGCTATAGTTTACAGTGCACAGCACCCATCACTGTTTTTCAGAGGTGACAGAAGCAATTTTTGCAGCTGTACTTCCATTTTTAAATCTGATACGTTTTTTTATTCCCGTACATAAAGAACAAAGCCTTCTGGGTTTATATGTTTTAGTACTTGCAAGACCCTAGGCAAATTGTCTGGCACTAGCAGCCAAGAACACAAAACAAGTGTTTCTTACAGATTTGTAAGAGAACTGAGGTGCAACCTTTCCTTTAGAAATGAGAGGGTGTTGGACATCCAACTTCCCTTAATATTCAGTAATCTTCCACAAAACATAGGTCTTCTACCCAGATACACTGTCTCACTATATATCCTATGGAAAGAACTACCTAAATAAAGCAGTATCTTTCATTAAGAGGGAAAATCTTGGAAAATGTCAGTCACATTGAAAGCCATTCTGATTTCTTTTTCTAAAAATATTTGGTTCCATGTCTTGCTTCAGTGATTGCCTATCGAGAGCTAGAAGTGGAGGTGGGAATCAAACATGCAGAGGAGATAACCGAGGAAGAATGAAGTTGCTTCTGAATCTCTGTCGACGGTGTGTAAAATCCATTGATTTATACTCCCAGCTGCTTGAGATGATAACAAAATCCTCCCTTGTACAGTCTCTTTTGTAAAATGTTGAATAAACTGTTCAGAGGCACCTATAAATAATGGTGTAATCACCTAGTGCAACTGTGCTGGCCTGACTTAAACATTCCTAATTGTGGGCAGTTATTTACACAGGTATCCCCAGCTATAACTTACTGGAAATTCTGGAGTGAGGAGTTGTCTGCCCATGGAGACAAAGCATCTGGCGTACCAGAGCTAATGTTTGCTCTCATCTCCTGGTTTCACTCTTCTTGCAGTTGGATTTATTGAGGAATAGTTGTGCCTTTTCTTCCTTGAGTATGTATAGATGCTATTATTAGATGCAAAGGTCAAAATGCCTAAGAAGTTCCCACATTTTTGATGTAGGCTTCTAAATAAGTTAGGTATTTATTCTGCAGAATTTATTTAGTCTTCAGACTAAATTATTTAAAATTCCTTTTAGTCTGCACAATGATACTTTGATGTCTTAGTCACTTAAAAGATTTAAAAAATAGTCTGTTATTTCTCCCCATTTTTTTCACTTTCATTCTTCTGGTGCCTTTTTTTTTTTTTAATTTCCATTTTTAATCATGTTTTATGAGCTATTTTTGACATTTCTGCATCATGCTGAAGTGTCCAGAAAGTTGTGTAGATACTGTATATTTAGGTGTTTAGATATCAAATAACAAACTTTGTCCAAGCTGACCTTGGGATGGGTCCAGGGATGGGGCATCTACTACCTCTCTGGGCAACCTGTGCCAGTGTTTCACCACCCTCATTGTAAAAAATTTCTTCCTTATGTCTAGTCTGAATCTACCCTCTTCTAGTTTAAAATTCATGCCTTTCTCTTGAAGCTGAATAAGACTTCTTGACTATAAATTCCTGGCTAGGTAGACTCCAATTTATCATACAAGGTTGTAAATGCAATGAGGCACCCAACTCAGAGGGGCCATTTAAATTCAGTGTAAACAGGGGAAAAAAGCAAACCACTAAGCTACTCCTATAAAATGTGAGATGCCACTGTAGATACAGGTAATTCCTTAAGGTTTGCTCCCTCCCTTGATTTTTTCTGCACTAACTTTTTTTCCCCATTAATCAGGCTTTCTGTTTAAAAAAACAGATTCAAATATGGAAAATAGTCATTTTCTCCAGTGAGTTGTAAATGCTTCTTCCTGTTAACCACAGCTGCTCTCCTACAGCCAAATCTTCAATGCTCTTGCACTGTCACTGATTCAACTACTCATGTAATAATAAAGTCTTCCTGTTAGAAGAATATCTCCACTAAACAACAGTTCTACAGGTTAATGTTTTTTCAAAGAAATAAACTAAGTCATGGGTTGGTTTTATTTTGCAAGGCAAACTTTTAAACCTCCTCAATATCTTCTGACCTCCTGGAGAAGAAAACATCTCTTCAGCTGTGACAGATTTGTGCTGATTAGGATTGTCATGTTATTTTCAATTCAAGTCTAACTGGGTAGGAGTTACATAAAACACAGGGAAAATCTCAGATGTGAATTCATACACTATTCCCTTCAATGCAGCTGTTAAAAAATCCCCATGGATACTGTTAGCCTTGCTTCTAGCACAGTAGTCACATTGCTATTCTCTGTGTGTGCTTAGTGAGAGTGAGTCAAGCCATACAGTAGCTGTAAAGAAGGCTGAGATTTAAAAAGGTCCCTGGGTTATTTCATGCTATGAACTATTCATTTTTTGAATCGTATTTCTCAGCACCAATGGTACAGATGATCAGCATATGCATCAGCACCATTGCAGAGCCATATTTCCATTAGACCACAGTATTTTTTGGAGAGATCCATCCCTGACGGATACACTTAGCAGGGTCAAACCATTCTCTCTGAGATGGTAGAAACAGCAGGGAACATAAGGAAACAAGCAAATACTGAATGCCCCTGAAAATGAACCACTTCATAAGTTTCATCTTAGGAAGCCGGTGTCCATGGAGACCATGGATAGAACAATAGTAGATGGACCTCAAAGATATTGATGTTTCTGCTAGCAAATGCAGCTGTTGACAACTCTGACAAACTTACAGACTTTGAGCTACAACTTGTGTTTCCTTCCAGAAAGACTTGGCTTGTTAGATCTTCGCCCTAGGTCACAGCAGGAAGGGAAAACGGTCTAAAAGGTTGCAGGCAAAAAGAGTATCTGTATGTTTTTGACTATGACGGATTCAGTTTTTAGTCAATCAGAGGCTTGATTACAGTACATAAACGTTATACGAGGCATTAAATTGAGACATTGTGAAGGTGAGCTGATCCAGAAGCAAGTCAGGTGTCTCCAAATTTAGAGTTGGAAGTTTCAGCGTTCACAGAAAAGCTTGTTGCTTTCCTCCTCTCCTTCCCCAAAGTGCTAGCTTTCATAAAGCAGAAATTACAGATGCCTTGGAAATTAATTTGGGACATCTGGACATTAACGTAATTTTGATTAAACAAAGAACAAGTTCTGCCTCTTCCCACTTTTGTGGTCCTCCCATATATTTTATCTGTCAGCATCTTTCTTCAGTATAAGGTCTACATCTTTTGTTGGTGTGAATGGTGCAGAGTCCAAGTTTAGTAATTTTTTCTGTGATGAGCCCCCATTTGAGGTTGATTCAACTTCCATTTACTCTGCCATAAATCAGGAGTAAATCAATGTACCTTAGCAGGAACAATCACGCTGGATTCAAACTGGTGAAGTGTGAAGAGACAGACTGTTATGTCCTATTTCTACTATGCATTCACCTTGCCATTTCTAGACCCTTCATTGCCTGGATTTCACAATGTCTCAAGCTTGTGAACGTGATGGTTCAACTTTACCAGCATTTAGAATTGTCTCTACTAGATAAGAAAAAGAAAGGTGCTCTGTAGTTTCTAGGCTTGCTTTTTCTCTTTGTTTCTGTTTTTGTTATTGAATACTTTTCACAAATCCAGCTCTCTTGAAAGTAAAGGAATTAGGCTTGCAGCTATTCTTTGCTTTAATGGGTTAAGTTAGTGCTTTGTATCTTGTATCAATGGCTACAGGTTGTTCAGAAACAACAGGCGAGGAAGGAGGGGGGGAGGAGTTGCCCTCTACATCAAAAAAATGGATAGTGTGCAAAGAACTGTCTCTGAAGAATAGCCATGAACAGGTTGAAAGTGTATGGGTAAGAATCAGGGACCATGGCAACAAAGGAAACCTTGTGGTTGGTGTCTACTACAGGTTGCTTGATCATGTGAAGTCTATTGATGAAGCCTTCTTACTCCAGCTACAGGAGGCATCACCCTCGCAGGCTCACTTATCCTCATAGGGGAAAAGTGAGCTGTAGGCAATCCAGGAGAC
>NW_010547679.1:0-13467 GCF_000687285.1 Phaethon lepturus | reverse complement strand
CCAGCCTCCTGCCAGGGACGCGAGAGGCCAGGCATCACCCAACGTGCGGAGCTGGCGTTTCACAAGGTTTAATCCCAGCAGCACCCAAAATAGCAGCCACTTCTACGCACCTTGAGCCAAGGCCAGTGGCATTTTGGCAAGCAGAGGCAGAAATCTTCGCCTGCCTACTGCTTTCTATCGACTGCCGGGCACCTCAGATAAGGGCGAGCTCTGTTCACGGAGGCTTTGCTGGGGGCCTAAGCTTGGCATCTGCTGGAGGAGTGTGGAGTAATTATCCCTCCTCTTGGACACCGGTCTCTGCTCACCACCTAAGGTATGACTGCATCTCGCAGCGTACTGAGTAGCCAGAATAACTCACCAGTCTGTTCTTGTACCATCATCACGCAGGATTTATAAAGCCTCTCTCAGCAACTGGCTCCTGTCTCACCCTGCCCCGGCCACTGTGCTCCCCGCATCTCCATTCCCACACCGCAGACCAACCTGGGACCTTACCCCTCAACCCACCGGCGTTTTTTCGCACACTTTAGGAGAAGAAATACGAGAGATCCTTTTGTGAAGTCAAAGGCACAGCAACGACAAGTTTTGCTTCTGTAGGGAATTTGCTTGTTTTGCTTGGGATTCTTATATTTGAAAGGATAAGTTACTGCTCCTAGTGCTGGGAGCCAAGGATATGAATGAAGGAGCTTCATGAATACAGATATGTTGCATTGATAGAATAAACAAAGCTCATCTACTGTTTTCATTTTGCCTTCCAAGTGGGTTGAAAATGAGGTGTCCCACCCCCAGGAGATCCAAAAAGGGATCAGGCACCTTCATTAGACACAAAGAGGAGGCTGGGCATTAAACACTGCCTGAGATACCAGGACTGGTTGAGCGCTCCCATGCTTTCAGGAGAGTGATGTGTTGGAGAAGTTAGCCTTCCTCCATGGGGAAAACCACTCCCAGGAAGCAAAGGATTCCTGGCTGCCAGGAAAACACTTGGAAAGCGGAAACACTTCTGCCTTTTCTCAGTGCAAGGGACTGCAGGAGGCCCCCAGCATCAGAGCCAGACCTGGCTACACCCATGGGACGTTCAGCGCCATACTATGGTTGCTGGAATAAAATCAGCAAAAGAAATTACAAATTAAATAAAAGGGGATTTCGATTGACCAGAATATTTCATTTGGCCCAAAAGGAAATGAGAGGCCCAGGGCTCCCCACGAGCAAGAAGCAGCAGCACTTTGCCATGTCTCAGCCCTGCTCTCCCCAGCGTGGGCACTCACAGCATCTGGCCACATGTGCCCTCAGGCCGTACCCAGGCTCATGTGCCAGCACCTGCTGCTGGAAAATGTTTTTGTGTAATATTCCTTCCTGCCACATTCATCTCCGACAGTAAAAATAAACATCACATCTCTCACATCGTGTTATATGTTCTCACAGACCTGTCCTGTTGCACTCCCAGTGCAGCCAAGCCATCCCCTGCAACACCAACCTTTGCAAACCACCTGAACTCTGCCGGCTTGGCATCACAAGGATTTTCTCCGGGCTTTGGAAGATTTTTCCTTCTTTCCCTGCCATTGTGAAAACTCTTATGCATGCTGTGTAAGAGGCTAGATGTGGGTGAGCGCAAGCCAGTCTTGTGACAATGGGAGGCTGGCTTACACGGGGTTGCAATGGGGCTGAGAGTCTGTTCCAAGCTCTACGGTCGGCTGGCAGGCCTACGATCCTCCTGCATGCTGTTGAGCAAGCCCCAGGAGACTGCGTATTTCACCGTCCTCCAAGTCTCGTTTGTCTTACCCTTGCAGTCAGTGTATGTATTTGTAGTTTCAGTGAAATATGTGACTCGCTATTGCTAGGCTGTATGAGCAAGAATTTATCTGCTCAGCAGATTCTGCCAGCTTCCAAGTGCATGATTTATCCTCAAAAAACGGTCTAACACTGATGGGATCTGCTGGTGGTAGATCCAGGTGGTCTTTTCTGTACTGGTGACAGGATGTTTTGGTTTTTCTTAGCACTTTTCCCCTTTGCCTTAGTTCTTCCACCACTGCTGACTGTGGTAACACTGAGAGCATCAGCTTCAGAGCATGCAGATACCAATAAGCGAGGAAACTCCCCTTTTGGTGCTCTAGGCTGAGGAACATGTCAAGTCTGTATTGCCCAAAGGAGACACGGGCAAGATCCCCATGCCCCTGACTCCATCACTGAATGTATACATGCACCCTGACATCAAACATTGTGCCAGGCTGCCATGTCCAGCTGTGACAGCCCCAAAGCTTCCCCTATATCCGCTTTGTCTCCTGCACCTGTGTTTGAGAGCGCCGTGGTCAACCCAGCTGCTGGAATGGCACTACCAGGGCATCAACTTCAAGGAGGTGATGGTGGCCCTGTCCTGACAGAGCTCTCCTCGCTGAACCATCGCCAGTGCACCCACCTACTCAGTTGCTTTGATCTGGACAGGCTCCAAAACCGTCTCTTCCACGGCTGCCTACAGCTCCCCTGCCGAGCACAGACCGGCTGTTACTCCATCAAAGTGAATCCCAGTAACGTGAGGACACTTGCAGAGCCCCAGTTTGTCAGGTACTGAATTTACAGTTTCAGTCTCCAGGGTGACATTGCAGATGAAAAAACAAAACGTGCAGAACTGACAACAGGAATCTGAAAAAAGTATTTTCTGCTTTGGGTAACTGAGGAGATGAACAGGTCTAGATTCACTGGGCTTAGGTGAGTCTTGCCTGAGATACGCAGGTCCTTTTCCCTCCTGATTTCTTCCAACTCTTTTTTCTTTCCCCTTCTCAAAAACACCTTATCAGAGTCTTCTGCCACGCAGCTCCCGGGTCAGTCTTTACAGGGGGCTTCATGATCTTATTTGTTTAAGTATCTGTAAGCAGTAAATGGAACTTCTCTGATGCCCCTCAATCTTGACAGAGTAGCAAATATTTGCAGCTGTTAAGTCTGTCTTGCCCAGTTTGTCCTCAGATTCCTCCTAACTGTACCCAAAGTGGGCACATGGTTTGGTTGAAGCTCAGTTTTTCTGTGTTTTCTTTTACTCAGAATAAAGATCTCACTTTACTGTTGCCTTGCTGTGTTTATGATCTGCGAGGCTGCTCAGGGTCCCAAGTGCGTATGTTTGTGTCCTTTTCCCGTCATACAGCTGTAAGCTGCAGCATGCCATTTCAGCAAAATAAGCCGAAGGCGTTTCGGGGGGCACTAACAGTGGCATTTTACAACTGCTCCTTGAGGATTTGCTCTCCTTCTTCTTAGAAGACCTTCTGTCCTTGAAACACAGTTTGAACTTTTCACATGAGATCACAATTGCTAAACATTCCTGTGCTATTTAGAGGTATCTTTGCTCTGTTGATAGTGGTGACATGAACAGGAAAGCCATTGCTGTCCTTCCACTCCATTTACTGGCAACAGATGACACCGACACCTCTTGGGCCCTATGACTGTACTGTGCATTGAGAGATAAGACCTGCTGTGGGCCAGGTGCATCGCGTTGATGTAAATGCCTCCCTAAGAGTTGCGTCTCTTTGGTAGAGCTAACTAAAGGTTTGCAAATATTTGGAAGGAATCTGGAGTTTATACATCCTAACGGTCTCTGATCTGGCTTATTATCAGCGAGCAGGCAGCATAGACCTTTCCAGGGCCAAGTCCCGACCTCAGGAAGTCAGCAGGTGTCTGCTGCACGCTATTACAGCAAACTAGAATTTCATTTTAGGTTTATTCCCCCAGCTCTTGTTAGCAGACTAATGAGTTTGTGATTATGATCTGCTGCAGCTTCTGTCTTGAAGACCTCTCTGCACCTGCCTGCAGAATGTCATTGGGTACTACGCCGACTCCTGAACGTCCTATTAACACAGCTTGCTGCGGCACTGATGTGCTGAATTAGCTGAATGGGAAATCCTCCCCTTGGAGTGAAGGATAGCATCACTTCCCTCATTTTACAAAGAAGTTGAGGGGAAAATTCCTGAAGGCTTCTGCTGGCCTGGGAAATTAACCTAAACCCCTGCTCAGAGGGATGCAAGTTTAGCTCCTGTTCATAGCGTTTGCCGAATAGGACGTGCAGCACCAGCCAGACCTGACTGAAGCAGGGCAGAACCTAGTCCTGCCTCTCCCTGGTACTCTCCTAGCTGTTACCCGTGAGCAGCACGGGGCTCACAACTGTTACTCGCTGCCCCGCGAGGCAGAAGTTGCTATTCCAGTTGAAATGTTGAAGGCTGATAGGAATCTGACAGTCCATGTTTAAACTGCACTAGAGCGCCAGCTGGGAAGTGGGTGGAAATGAATCTTTTGTCAAATAGTTAAGCTCCATTTTCTCCAAATTAATTAATTCACAAAGAACATATCCCTTCATGGATTTCACAGTTGAAAACAAAGCCAGTCTCACCTCCCCCTACATTATCTGTCAGTCGTACCACAAAGAACAGAAGAGCTCACTCAGTTGTTTCCTCATGTGATGAAATCAAGGCAGAAAAAAGAAAAGCTCCCATCCTGACTTTCAATTTACCTGAGGTTCTGAGCTGCCCCACATCTATTTTTCTGCGGTTACATCCAAACATCTGGTTCTGCCCTTTGTTTGGAGCTGATCTACAGGGCCATGACCCCAGCCTTCAGGGAGCAGCCAGAAGCCCCACCACAGACTCACGTGCCTGGCAGTCAAGGCACAACCCAGTTCTATTTTCAGACTGAATTTACCTCAGCTTGTATTAAATGCCAGGTGTCTGATATCTCTGCCGCGGTGGCAACTCTCAGATTACATTTGGTTTCCTGTGGACAAGATCCAAGGAGTGACGGATGGCTGGATGGGTGCCCAGCTGAAAGCTCAAGAGCCTAACAGAGAGGAGCATCTCAGCACCTGTGTCTCCAGCTGAACTCGACGGAGACAGTAACATGCACCGCCACTGAAAACCCAGCTGTCCTCGGGCTCCTGCTCCTCGTCTGGTAGCACGGCCTTCATCAGGCTCATCTACTTTGATAATGTCTAAGTCTGGTCATCAGGTGATTAGTGCATAGCTGTGCCCTTTCCCAGTTGAGTGTCCTGTGCAGCTGCCCAGACCTGTCTTTCTCACCTTAGGCTGCCAGCTAAGTGCTAAATCGGTAGCATTCTCCAAAGGGTTATCAGCTCCTTTCCCGTAAGGGAGCTCTGTTTGGGGAAGGTTTCCTCACACACCTCCCTATCTGGCATCTCAGGACTTCACTTGAAGTAAAAACCATGCCCTCCAGAGGAGAACATTAAGACAGTCATGACACGCCAGACTATGGACCTACACAGCCCATTATCTCATCTCTGACAGCAGTGAATAGTATAATGCCTGGGAAAGAAAGATCAAGCCATCATTCACTGGTCACCCTCTAACACTGAGGACTTCATAGTCCACTACAGCATTGCTCTAGAGCATCTCTGCTCACGGCTGAAGCGTTTCTGTTTATTCAACTTCACCTTGTAGAGAAGCTGGTCCAGATTGACAATCATCCCTGTTGCTCTTCCCTGGACATATTTATTGCATATGGTTTTTGAGGTTGATGGGCAACCAAAACTGCTCTTGTAAGCCTGTGTTTGCCTAAAGCGAGTGTTCTGTCAAAGAGGGTTTCAGCAGCTGATTTTTTAAAGAGCAAGTCACTGAAAAGTCCAAGCATTTCCTTCAGAGATGAATGACCTCCTCGAGACAGCAGATGGAGTAGTCACTCGCTGTTGAGGTCATCTTCTGCATGCATGATGTTTCAGGTAGAGACAAAGCGGGAAAGAATAAAGTGACACGATAATCTGTCTGGGCTGCTACTGAGAAGGGCAATTTCACAGCAGTCATTTCTGAAATCCAGAAAGCAACAGAAGTAGAAAGGGATCGGTTTCTTCTATACTTTTGTAAAGATGAAGGAGGAAGAGTCTTTCTCAGTAGTTCCATCATGGAGAGGCTTTTAGTGCCTTCTCTCTTCTCTTTAGCTCATTTGGCTACTGGACCTTGTCTTCCAAAGCACTATGTTGTGAGCGATCAGTGCTGTGGGCAAACCAGCCATTTCCACAAGAGAGATGTGCTTTGCTCTAAGGCAGCAAGAACAACCACACAACCACCCAAATTAGCCTGAAGATACTGCAGGAAAGCATTCGATCCTGCAGCATTAACAAAGCACAATCTCTGAGCTCATAGAATGCATAGAGGGCATAAATCATATGCAGACTTTCAAAAGGAAGTCTCTGGAGCCCAATCTGGTTGGTGTCAGAAATTTCCCTGGGAATCTATCTGGTTTTCCATTCAAACTCTTTTTGTTAGCTACCTCTCCTCATCATACACATTGCCTAGCCTAGAGGCAATAGATCCTCACAAGGTTTACAGGTGCTGCAAAACTACAAAGGAAAGAGGAATTTCACTCTTACAGAGCCTCAGCAATATCTATAGGCTCATGTAAGTAAAAAACAACCTCAAATAACATTTATAACAGGACAGATTTTGTTCTGGATTTCTGTGATTTCCAGTGCTTTATAGTTTTACTTCCAGAGCATAAGATATGTTCTTTAAAATATCTGCCAGAGCATAAGTATATACTTCCAGAGCATAAGAAATCTTGTTCAAGCCCTTCCCCATACAGTCAGTTTCACCACACTCTTGCTTCTCCACTTCCTCTCTGTTCTATAAAACATTTTTCGAGTGTTCTGCCTGCGTATCACTTTTCTCAGCCACATTTCTTCTAGAGAAGTAGAAACTTCTCTGCTCATTGCCTCTTTGTGGAAGAGGTTAGAGACCTCCTCTGCCAATGAAGACAAATCTGGTTCCATGTGCAGCCACTATTGCTACCACTGGCTTCATTTTGTACCCAACACTCCATGCCTTACAACTGTCATTCACACAGGAGGAAAATACCCGGGACAACCTGGTCAAAGCAAGTTCTGTGCCTAAAACCTCTGTAGACTGATCTAGGGAAGACAGCTTTGCTAGACACTGCTATTTATGAGTTGTGCTGGTTAATGTATGACATGGGGATGCATACGAGTAGTTTACAATATGAACTATGAAATACACAAATAGTTTTGGCAGTCTCAGCAGTGAAATTCCAAAACAACTGCCTCTCAGTAGACCAATACACAAATTTATTGCAAAATCTGATTCAGGGCTTCAGTTAGCATGTTAAAATATGCCCAGCTTACCATATTGCATAAGGCACAACCTATCAGTCAGCAGATCAGCCGTCCGTGAGAAAGCAGAACCGTACGCCCGATTGCTACAGCCTTGAGTTCTCTGAGTTGCAGCAAAGTCTGCACTCACCTCACTAGAAGGTGCTAACAAAGAGACAGGGCTCAGGAGGGTGGTGCAAAGGTGGCCCTGGGGCGCTTCTAATTAAGCAGGTTCTGTGCGGTAAGGGCCCAACCAGGGACATGCTATAAGGCAGGATCTACAAGGATGAGCAGCGCGTAGCTGATGTAACCATCACCTTACGTTGTCCCCACCCAATGCAATTCTTCCACAGTTGTGTGTGTGACTGGAATGGCAAAATGGCATTTTTTTGAGATGGAGAGAACCGCTCCCCACAAAGACACGTCCTGGGCCCAAGATCCAGACTGTGGCTATTTCAGACATGCACAGGATACACACTGAGTAAGAGACAGGAAAAAAAAGGTTATTTTCATACAGCAATGCTAGCAAGAGTGTATTTTTGCTGGCAAAACCATGTGGCTCTCAGACAGAGATTATGCCTTTTCCCTCCCTCGTGCTCGCAGAAATCTGACCTAAGGCTATCCTGCCTGTTGGCAAAGTACCCTCAACAGACCCTCGTGTACAGCACTGCAAGCACACAGACCTAAAAGACAGCAAATACTTTGGCTTCTCTATTCTAGTCTCTCCAGGCCTGCCTAAATCTTTCTTCCTCAGTCTTCTGCCACAGCAAGAGCTTCAATTACAGCCTAAAGGGTTGCAAACCAAAGGCTTCTCAGAGATCCGGCTTTTAGGAGTTTTCTTGAACAGTAACAGAAATAAGTGTCGTGCTTCTGACATATAATTTTGCTGACGGGGTTGTACTACACCAATTTGTTCGTTTCAGGTATATGCTGATGAGGTAGTGATGACATTTTAGCAGCACCCTTTGTATCACAGTAGCGAGGTCAGATTTGACAGACATCAAACGTTTCAAGGCATATTCACTACCAATGGCACCGGCACTACTGTTAATGTGAACGGAAATGGTAACCTATATAATAATTTAGTCCAAAGTATGTATTACAAGATGCAATCCACATAACACTCAGCAATGAGTATGTAAATTGGATGCATCTAGGGGACCACAGAATATTTTGAGAGTTTTGTTTTCAGAGTTCCTTTCCAAAGACAAGACTGGGCATCTGTCATCCATATTCCACCTTGCCAAAGAAATTGAGAATACAGAAAAGCACTTAAAGCTTTTCTGTCCATATGCACTGCTCATGTAAGATACAGAACCATCCTTCCTTCTTGACAGTATACAACACCACCTGTAATACATCCAATAACTCCCACATGACTGTTTACAGGGCCAAATGTGGCAGATAAACAGGGGTTTAGCTGGCCTGTTGTTCTGCAGCTCTCAGCACCCAACAGTATTGCAGTCGGTGCAGCTGCACTTGGAGTCTCACAGGGGCACGAATGGAAATCAGTCAAGGCATCTTCATACCAAAGTTTTCTCACTTCTTGATGATAATTTCGTAACCTGTCTTCTTCCCACAAAGTTTTCAGTTCTTCCATTTCTGTTGATCTGAACCATCTGGTCCAGAAACAAGGCAGTTGTTCCTGAGCTGCCGTGAATTCTAGTTGCTCGGGGTGTTCACCAGCACACATGATGGCTCACACTTGCTCCGGTTCCTGCGTGTTCTGCTGAAAGCCAGGTCAACCACCACAGAGTGTGAGTGATCAGCACTGCAAAAATCCAGTAATTTGGCTCAAATTGAAAGAAACAAAGAATTTTGGATCTGGATGTTCTCAGCTCCAGCCCTGGTGTCTCAACCAGGATGGAAGTCATTTCACCCGCCACTGCCAAGTTCTTAAAAAAAATAGAAGATGCCGAGACCTACAAGGAAG
The DNA here is from genome assembly GCF_000687285.1 of Phaethon lepturus. Classification (NCBI taxonomy): domain Eukaryota; kingdom Metazoa; phylum Chordata; class Aves; order Phaethontiformes; family Phaethontidae; genus Phaethon; species Phaethon lepturus. The sequence goes on along the minus strand of NW_010547679.1, from coordinate 4,447 downwards.
GCAGATTTATAATCACAAGGCAGGGTAGGAGGGAAGAGAGATTGTCTGCGCAGAAACACTCAGTTCTGCAACAGCAAATCTCTCTAATGTGCTGGTGCAGATTCTGCAGAACATCCAAACAACTGGCATCTTCCAGTTTCATACTAGGCGTTTCTTCCAAACTCTAATTCTGGGTACAGACTATGCTGATACTAATTAAGTAATTTACACTGGGACTTATCTCTTTCCTGTGCAATGCTACTTCTGAAGCACTGCACTACCGAGGAGTGTTTTGCAACTGCCAAGACATGAAAGTGTCTTTGTTATTAACACATCACTATATAATTGGGGACTTAGCAGGGGGCTGGGTATTCACATGTTCTTTTTCCTCCATTGCTGACAGTGCTAGATGAAAGTCTCTAGGTATCCCGTTAGGTGACAAGTGAAAATGAGTTCTGCCGCCAAAACTAAGCAATTTGGCACAATTTAGCAGAGAGACGGCATTTTCTGCTCAAAAAGGGCCCAGAATTGGAACAGCAGGAGGTGTTACAGATCAAGATCGAGATGCGCTGGCCAAGCTGAGTGGGTGTCTTACCGAGCAGAGCAGCAGTGGGTGCCGAAGTCCAGGATTGAGATATGTTGGCAGAGCTTAGAAGGGGAATGTTGCCCAGTTTCTGAGAACAACACAGAGTCTGTATTTTAATTACAGTTCCTCTGCTCATCTGCGTGGCTCAGCACAAACTTTGATCTTCTGTATTTTCCAGGCCTCTATTAGGATCCACCCAAAGAGCCTATCTTCCACTTCTTCCTACTCCTCCTCCCGTGAAGACATGTCAGTAGCGACCACTCACATCCACGTATTCTGTTGTTGGCTCTCATTAAATGTCACGGCTCAAGCAGCAGAAATGTACGCACTAGCTTCATGTATATGGACTGATAAATGGTTCCCGCTCGAAAGAGTTTCCAATTCACATTAAACAAGGCCTGCAATCAAGGACAGGAGGCTCTGGGATTTCAGGGAGAGGTCTGATAGCAGAGAATGATGACATGTAAACAAGTGAGCTGGACACGCAAAACCTGAATAATTGACTTCATGAAGCCTGGGGAACGCAGAGAGAGGCAGTGAAACGATGGGAGTGTTGGATAGGATGGGAAGTAATGGGATCGCAAGCATCTGCAATGCAAATCCTGCCCTCAGTACTGCCTAATGGTTATTAGGTACAGCTAAAGATTCGATCTCAGGCATTTCAGATACGCATGACCGATCCCAGCAACAATACAGGAATTCATAGTTTGGGAATAACTCCTCCCCTTTCCCCATTGTGCACAGGCCTACAGTTTAAGCTGCCCAAAGTAGGTCAAAGGGAATGAGTTCATTTGAATATGTAAATTCAACTTAACAAGGACTAAACACAATTGCTTCAAGCTTGAGTTCAAACAAAGAAAAACAAGTCTTCATAGCTCCATTGGGAACTGGAAGCTTTGGCCTTCACCCCTCCCCGCTATTTCCTCCCCTTGCCCATCTTCACCCCCTTTCCTCTCGCCTCCTGCTTAATAAGCATCAGGCAAACACCCCATTTCTCAAAACTGAGCCTGTGGTCAGAAAAGCAAACTCAGTAAGGTCATTAAAAAGCTCACACATAAAAGTTTGTAAGTCTCTGAGTGGCTGCTGAGAGCATGTACTACGTGTGCAATTCTCCATAGTTAATTTTCAAACAAGCAAGAAAACACATCTTTTGTCTGCCTCCTGCAGATAAAGTCTTTTTTCCTCTTTTTTTCCTTTTTTTTTTTTTTGCTAAAGGGAACAAGTTACATTTCCAATAACTGAAGACTGATTAAATCCGCTGTCCCTCCACCACCCCCTCAGTCGCCAGCAGCTCATACCATGAAACAGTGTCAAGAAAATAATTCCTTATACAAAGAACTTCACATAATGAGGGAAAAGAAACAAAGGAAAACTGTTGACATTAAGTTTTGATTTAACTCTTTCTGTTCTAAAATCCACTAACTCTTACCTTTCTCTTCTTATGCTTTTCATAAAAGTATTCCAGTGAAAACCATTTAAATCAGCATGTCTTATCTTTGAAATAACACACAGCACTGAACTAGAAGTAATCAGCTTGGTATTTCCATAATTAAACAGGTATTTTAATTAATACCTTTTACTTAGCCTGAGTCAACTCCTATGAATCCAACTGTGTCCCTCTCCATTACTTCTAACTAAAATTTGTGGGGCGCTGGGTGGCTCAAGGGAAGGAAATAAGGAGCCAAATTTCAGCTCTGAGCTGACAGTTTCACCTCTAATCTGGCTGTTCGAGGCAAATCTAGATCTGCAGTGGCTAAAAACAAATGTTGACCAAGAAATCACTGTTTAGCTCTGTAACTGAACAGGTTCTCTGAGAGAACCTCTTTTCTTTTTTTAAACCTTTTATTTTTGTTGGCAGGAACAAAGATCATAAAACAAATCTTTCAATTACCTTCACAGTCTCATTCAAGCCTGCTGACAAAACTGTTCATGGAGACTGAACACCAGCAGTTTACGGGGACCAAACAGCAGTGGTTCCTCCTGAGCAGCTTCGATTTTGCTGATGTGGAAACTGTACCTGTTCTGGGAGCAGAAAAGACAATTTTAGTCTTCAGAGCAACAATGCAGAACATTGCATTAGCATCAGATGAAAAACTAATCACCCCAAAATGGAATCATGGCTAATTCCCCAAAGTATTGCTGTATTAGATCTGCTTGCAGCCTAACCCTCTGACAATGCAATACTAATAATGGGGTCCCCGAGCTGTTACAACGCTATGGGTTGCGGCTGCCTTATGGGCACATCTAATTATGATGTTCTGTGACAAGGCTATAAATACACACACTCCCCCAGGTGAAGTCCTGATTGTAGCGAGCAATGAGGGGTTCTGGCAAGTATTTGCTCTGTTCTCTCACAGCGTTGCGTTGCCTGCTTGAACCGGAGGGCCGTTTATAACTGCGAAAGTCTCGCAGGCCTATACCCCAGAGAGTTCAAGAGTATGGAAGCAAGCGAGGTTTCATAATCACATACAGATCAAGCATTAGCAGGAAAAGTGCCGAAGGAAAAAAAAAAAAGTGTAAATTTGTTCAAATGAAAAAGCCTACTGACAAAACCCAAAGTCCACCTGAGCAAAGGAAAAAGGGGATTATGTATTAACAGACCAGCTCCGGTGGGCTGAATGTAGGTCTGAGAGGAGATGAAAATAATCACTCCTTCACAGGGCACTTAAGTAGGTAGTCATTTGAGGAGAAATAATTATTTTAAGGATTTCTTGAAGAACAGGGAAGGTGGCTAGGCCTCTAGCTTGTTTTCAGGATTCTGTTCTTAAAGATCATTACATTATCGTAACTCTTTAGGCTTATAAAAAACAGTCAGTGCCCCTGCACACCACCTGCTGCCAGACAAGGAGGCTTTCTCTCCCTCTTCCCTCCCCTAGAAATCCCAGCCCCTATCGTCTGCCTGTCCTACCCTTGGTCTTCACTTGCCCCTAGGGACAACTCCACACAAACTACAACAACAAGAAGTTCAAAAAAATGAGGAAATCCTTTTTGATAAGGACTAGTAAGAAAGGGAATCTGATGGGCAGCCAATTGACCCTTGAGGGCCAGTCATGAATTCATGGTAACGGCTCCTGTAGATGAGCTGTTGACCAAATACCAATTCTTGCATGCTAAAAAGAAAAATCAACAAAAAGCCTTCCGCTATCCCATCTCCTTTACTGTTTGTTTTGTCAGAGTCAAAGGAGATGACAATCACTCACAACACAGAATTGAGTAAGAAAACTATCAGCTGCCTCAGCCAACGCACTGTGGGCACGCAGTTGTCAAACTCGAAAATTTTGTCACAAGTCTTAGAGCTAACATTTCTATGATTTCTGAAGAAGCCCAGAAAAAACTCCCTTTCGTTAAAAAGGGAAACCTGGCTGAAACAGACAACAAAGGACGCTCTCTCCCACTGCTCCCAGCACAGGCTGCCTCAGCAGGAGCATGGGCAGAGATCCAATGAAGTTAGCTCACCCTGCAGAAGGCACGGAAGAGGCCGGGACAAGAAGCTATGCTAGAGGAAGAATATACACTAGGGCCAGCAATTAGCTTCAGGTCAGTGGATGGATTGCTGGACACGAGCTGTTCAGGCATTGCGAGACAGGGCAGAGGAGCTGGGGGACAGCAGTGACAGGCACTGGCGTGCCTGAGGCAGACAGAGTGGGAAGGTAACACGGACGCCCACAAAGCTGCTGGGTGAGGCAGGAAAAGGGGCACCCAAGGGAGGGGAGGGTGACGCAGCACCACGTAAGGAGGAGTGTGCAGGAACGATGCCCACATAGGCTTCCGCTCGGTGCTAGTAACACGGCAAGGGCCAGGCCCCGAGGCAGGCCCAGCCTGCAGCAGCGCCAGGGCAGCGCTCGCCGCAGGCTACTCGCCCCAGCACCAGCTCCCCGAGCG
>NW_010547678.1:637-871 GCF_000687285.1 Phaethon lepturus | reverse complement strand
CCCCCCCCCTTACTCTCCTGGTTCCGGGGGGTCACGGTGTTACGGGAAGAACCGGTTTCGACCAGTCTCCGCCTGATTTTACCCCGGGTGGAACCGGATCACGCCGGTACCTACAGCTGCGTGGCCGAGAACCGGCACGGACGCCATAACCGGAGTCTTCAGCTTCACGTGGCTTGTGAGAGCCTGTAGGGGGCGCCCCAGGGGGCGGGGTACCCCCGGGTCACCTTCCCGGGG
>NW_010547678.1:0-328 GCF_000687285.1 Phaethon lepturus | reverse complement strand
GGGGTCCGCTTCTATGGGGTGCCCCTGGGTAGTTTTTGGGGGGCTCCTGGCTCCCTTTTGAGGTGCTCCTGGGTCATTTTTGGGGTGCCCCCAGTCGTTTTTGGGGGGCTCCTGGGTCCCTTTTGGGGGTCCTTTTCTATGGGGTGCCCCCGGGTCCCTTTTGGGGTCCTCCTGGGTCCCTTTTGGGAGGCTCCCAGGTCCCTTTCGGGGCGCCCCTGGGTCCCTTTTGGGGGACCCCTTGCATGGGGTGCTCCCAGGTCCCTTTTGGGGTGCCCCCGGGTCCCTTTTGGGGGACCTCTTCTATGGGGTGCCCCCGGGTCATTTTTGG
>NW_010547677.1:618-961 GCF_000687285.1 Phaethon lepturus | reverse complement strand
GGCTGGGAAAGGGCTTCCCAAAAGCTCGGCCGGTTCCAGGGGGGATGGCGATGAAGTCCCGCAGTGGAGTGGGGAGATGGAGCCGACTCTGCCACTGCAGAGGTGAGCTGTCCCTGGCCATGTCCCCTGGCAATGGGGGGCACCAGTGTGGGTGATGGTACCCCAGTGTGAGGCGTGATACACTGGTGGGGGTCACCGTGTGCCAGTGTGGGTCATCATATACTGGTGTGGGTCATCATGCACTGGTGGGCATCACCATATACTGGTGTGGGACGTCACGCACCGGTGTGGGTCACTGTGCACCATCATGGATGTACCACTGTGGGTCACGATACCCCGGTGA
>NW_010547677.1:0-532 GCF_000687285.1 Phaethon lepturus | reverse complement strand
ATCATGAGTCACGATACAGCAGTGTGAGTCACGACACACTGGTGTGGGTCACAACATGCTGCTGTGAGTCATGACACACCAGTGTGGGTCATGATACCCTGCTGTGGGTCGCGATACACCATCATGAACCACAATACACCAGCATGGGTCATGATGCTCCACCGCGACCCATGGTTACACCCGTGTGGGTCACCATACACTGCTGTGGGTCGCGATACCCCAGCGGGAGCCACAACCCATGAAGCCCCCCTGCAGCCCCCGACACGCAGCACCCTCACCCCGGGTGGGCAGCACAACCCAATATGAGACACCCGTGAATCCCCTGTATCAGCCAACTGCGAATCCCCACCCCACCGGGTCCCCCACTGCTGGTCTCTGTCCCCGTCCCCTGTCGGGTTGAACGTCCTCGGGGCCGGCGGGTGGCAGCTGCAGAGATTTATTCTTTGGGTGGTTTGGTGGGTTTTTAAAATTATTGTTATTATTATTATTTATTCCTTCCCGGGCGCTGCCATAAATAACCGCCCCCTCCCAG
>NW_010547676.1:25355-32308 GCF_000687285.1 Phaethon lepturus | reverse complement strand
AGCCCGCCCCACGGGCTCGCAGACGTGGGAGTTTTGGAAGGATTTTCCATCCAAAATCCAGACTGTTTGGCCAAGGGTGGGACAGAAGGGAAAGGCAGAGGCTCCCGTATGGGAATAAGGAAGAGCTCCTTTTGCAATCCGGTTTCTCGCTCGTGCCCTAAAACTGAAAACACTTAAGACCCCTGGACTAAGGGCAATGAATGCAAAATGAGAGCTCTGCAAAATCCCTTGGTTTCAGGCCAGCTCTCTTGCTTTGCTTTGCTGCTCCATGGCATCAGCCTTTCAGCCAAGCGAGCAAGTCAATGGCTAGCTTTATTGCCAAAAAAATCTTCCTGGCTGTTTTCCGTATAGCTAATGAGAATGCAAAATGTGCTGGTTTTCCAAGCTTGCTTACAACCTCCGCTGCATCCTTTCTATGCACGGTGCCGAAGTGCCCTTCCTCTGGCCGTGAGACCTCAGTGCATCGCGCTGGCTGGTGCGGTTGTCCTCGCGTCGCCAGTGAGAAACAGAGCGTTTTGGGTGGAAGACCAAAGGAGGAACCGGAGTCTCTCAAACACCTGCTCTGCACTACCCTTTCATATGCTGTCCCTGGAGGGTTTAAAGAAAGACCAGTTTAGAATTAGAAAGGTAGGCAAGAAGCAGGTCTGTCCTTAAGTTAGCTACTATGTCAGAGTCGCAGTCACACGTCATTCCCAGTACCACAACCAGATCGTGGTTGGGCAGCGCAGGGCTTCTTTGCTGGGCTCTCCTTGGGAGTTTTCCTGCTTCCCACCGGCCCTCATGGCTTTTCTCATCCAGGCTTGCAGCAGTAGTGCTGCTTTTCTAATCCCTCATAAAAAGGTTTCTCATCAGGCTTGCAGTGCGATATCGCTTACAGCTTTGATCCCCGCAGAAACGGAGCGGTAACAGTTTGCACCTTTTGCTGTGCTTCTCTGTTGAAGAGCAGAGCCTCTCTTGACCAAAACCTCCTGTCGCAGCTCTGCCTGTGTTGCTCCTCGGGTACGGTGTCACAGGCCATTGTAAAACCAGCCCTGGGTGCTTTCCAGCTAGCCCAGCCTGGGCAGAGTCCAGGCAGTGTCCCCAGCCCTGGCTCGCAGGGACATGCCCCTTGCCCGGCTCCCTTTCTGGGGATGTTGGATCAGAGATGAGAGCTCAGTAGCTCATGGGCATTGTCACATCCTCTGTCCTGATGGGCACTCTGGACTCTTTGGGGACCATGGGGACAATTCAATAAAGGGACACAGTGTCTGCACAGGAATTTTTTCCACACAGACACACACACTTCGTCCCTAGACAATGCACGAGCGCCGCAGAGCGAGGCAAAGCTGCCGCCTCCCGAGCGTTGCCCTTTTCTCGGCTCTCCCGTCTGCTGCGTGTCTCCAGATTCGCCTCCAGTCTTTACGGGAGCCCAGGTTCCTCTGGCTGAGCCTTCCCACCCTGGCTACCAAAGGGCTTCCTCTGCCTCAAGAACAAGTCCCTTTTAAAAGCAGCCTGACATCTTTCCTTTGTTCCTGGCTTTCCACTAGGATTTTCCATGATGCAATCCTGTATGGGGTTACTGGCAAAGAGCTGTTAAAAGTCAGTAGCTGTGCCTGGAGCAAACCCATTGTTCTGCCAGCGCAGAGCCCTTCAATGCCGCTGACTCCTGCACCGCCGGCAAGAGGGACGTCCTAATCCACACAGAGGGGTACGGCCACGAACCCCCGGCGCAGCGCAGAGCGCGACGCGTGATCAGACACAGACGTGGCCCCCGACCGTCGCGCTGACCAGTGGCACCAGGCTCGGCCAGGCTGGGGACCGGGCTGCGACTCACCAGACGCGTCTCACTTTTCCTGGGGAAGTTTGCTCCAGCCGAGGAGGGTTATTTCGGAGTGGAAAGTGAGAAGCTGTAGCTTTTATCCTTTTGGAGGAGCAATTTGCAAGGAAAACAATGCAGGATTCTCTGGAATAAGGAGTATTAGCTGCATCATCTTTTAAAAATAATTTAGTCAAGTGAATGTTGGCCGGGGATTAGCACCCTTGCAGGCGCTTGGGTTGCAGCGAAGGGGATGTTTGCTGAGATTTATTGATGTTGGGGATTGTTACAGATGCATAGGTGACATCTAATGCCAGAGCAGCTCTCTGGCTCACTAATGAGATAAGTCAAAGGCTCTGCGAAGTTTTCAGCAGCATAGCCATTAACCCCAAGATTACAATATCCTTTGTGTTTTTCCAGTATGTTCTGCCAAGATTTCGCCTTAAGCAGAGAAAAGATGAAAAACGCAGGGCCAGAGAGTCTCTTACAGCTGAAAACCACTGTCTGCTGTGTTGTTTCCAGGGACAGAGAAGAGCCCGTGCATAATCAGCATTGAGCAGGGAAACATTTCTACTGTCCAGCACAAGCTTTTTCTTTAGTGTTGAACAAGTGGGAAAAGGGGAAAAAAAAAAAAAATCACAGAGAATGGTCCTGTCTGGGGACATGCAGTCCTATGTCCCCCACTCTCCTCTGCTTCTGATGCTTGGATGTATGGGACTGCTAAACTCAAACTTCAAAAGGACTTTCTAGGTAGTTACTTTGGATAACTCTATTTCATCCAAGCAGGTCTTATTAAGGGAATTATTTCTTGTGGTAGTAATGTGGTTTTCATTTCTACTCTTAGCTAAAGATTGTGCACACAAAATGACCCAGACTGCAGGTGAACTCTAGTAGCAATTGTTCAGGACTGGCAATTGCAAAAACCCCTCAGCTAAAACACTGGTAGCAAATAAACAAGGACAATATTAGTGACACTGAAATATTTAGTGACTTCATCTTGATGTGTCTCAGCTATTGCGTTGAAAGAACCTTGACTTATATTTTCTGTCCTCCTCCTACAAAACATGAAACTTTTTTCCTAGAAATTTCCTTTAGCTGTATTTAAATCATTAAAAGAAAAAAAAAAAAAGTACCTCCCTCAAAAAATAGTCTTGAGTTAAACAAAACCTTTTGTTCTGCTCCAAATTTTTGAAAAACACCAACTACATCAAAATGAAAACCAACATGTTTTGGATGTTTGAATAAAAAAATTTCCTTTCCTTTTATTCTCTGTAGTTCCTCAGTGAAGAATTGCTTTCACTTGGGACACTTAGACAATGATTTTCAGATTAAAAAAAAAAAAAAAAAGATGTTTCAGTATTAGGGGTAGGAGCTGTGGGACTGCTCTCTAAACTTCACTTGGAGAGTTGCAATAACCAAGGCACTGACTCGGGCATGAGCTCATGAATGACTTTCAACCTTCAAGGAACAAAACCAAATAGCTGCAATAAGCAAGATAATATCCACTATGTTATTGCTAGAAGCATACTTCAGTCTCACCTATATACTAAATAAACAGCTTTGGCTTCTTCGCAATGATATAAACATTTTGTATCACCCATTCTCCAATGAAAAAGACTCTTCTGACCCCACCTAGGTTTTTCCTTGGGGAGGTGATCACAGTTGTTCTCGGCGCTATCTCAGACCGGTGATGGCCGATTCCCCTGTCTGCTAGAGCTATTCTTCACGTCCTTCCTTCAGTGCCTAAGACAGGAGCAGCTAACCTGCCCTTCAAGCTCTCTGGAAGAGGCAAATCCTTCAGCAAGACCATGATTGTTTCCGTGGTCCCCGTATTGTGCCATCGTTGCTTGTGCCCAGCTCCAGCTTCGGGTTTTACAGGATAGCTGTTCTCAAAATACACGTGCTCTGTGGCCAAGGATGAGTCAGAGAGATGCTGTTAGTGGTGCACTGGGTGGTACAAGTTAGTCCTTGTTCGTGGGAGTCCATGAGCAATTAAAGGAAGAAAATTGTAATTAATGCCAATCAGCATGAGTTCATGGAAAATAGAATGTGATGTCTCTCTTTGGTTTAGTTGATAAAAGTGATAGTAATGTACAAGACTTCTGTGAGACATTTGACTGGGTACCACATGACATGTTGATTAAGGATCTTGAGCAGTATAAAATCAAGAGGGTGTGCATTAAATGGATTAAAACCTGGCTCCCTGACAGGTCTCCAAATGTAACTGTAAATCATCCGCCAGCTGTGTTTGTAGCAAAGTCCCTCCAGTATCCTTGCATTTAATATCTTTATCAATGACATGGAAGAAAATATAAAATCACCACTGCTGTGGTCTGCTGATGGTGTGACGAGCCAAGAAGCGGTAAATAATGAAGGGGAGACGTCATTGATAGGGAGGAATACGGAGTGCTTGGGGAGCCAGGCTCAAGAAAACAACAAATATGGTGATGCGGGTGAATGCAAGAACAAAGAGTAAAAGCAGCATTTATAGGACAGTAGAGTCCAGGAAGCAGGGCTGTGTGAAGAAGCTTTTGGGCAAGTGCAGCAGTGCAGCAACTGGAAGCTAAGCAATGGAGGTATTCAGATGGAGAGAAAGGCTTTAACTTAAGGCTTCAAGGAGTCTGCTTCATCAGCAATTAATCAGTCATCTGGGAGCTTCGGCTAGGCTCAGTAACTCACGGCACACCTGCTTACAGAGTGTCAGCACCTCAGCAAGATTAAACCAGCACTGCTACAGTGGCATAGCCAGATTGGTGACTGACATCTGCAGGTAAGTAAAAGCTGAAGTTCTGCTCACATTGAAGTCTGTATCAAAAGTGCCAGTGGTCTGGGAGAGGTAAAACTACCCCTAGAATTCATAGACGCTTTTTATCTAGGTCTACACACAGAGGTGAAAAAAAAACCCAAAAGTGATTTTTAAACCATCTAGCACAACTTCCTGGATGAATATCTCAAAATTAATTTAAAACTGCTGTAGGTGGTGTTAGTTGTAACTCCAAGGCTTTAGATAGATGTTCACTGTGCAAGCAACTGTGCTAGCTGAATTGTCCCCTTACCCATGGCCTTCCCAGCCAAGTGGTTCTTGTCCATCCCAGCTTGAAAAGTTTATATCCATTAATGGGGTTGTGTGGTGGCAGCCTCTCCAGGGAGGTGGCAATGCGCATCTTGTGGTCATACCATCTATAGCACAGCAAGACCTGGAGGACATGGATGTCCACCACAACCTGTATTCACAGCATGAATCAACTTTTAGGACCGATTTAAGCATGGTTGCACTGGTGTTCCTATGTGTTTAAGTTGGTTGTTAAACAAGATCTAAAACAGTTCAAGTTTTGTTGAGAACAGGCTATTGCCAGGGATGGCTTTGCTGCAGCTTGAAGGTACCTTAGGCTGACACGTTTTATTTTGCAGGATCAGGCTAGGAGAATGCATTGACAAGTGGCAGATCAGTCACTGCCAGCTGTTTATATCTTGGGAGTTGAGGAATGCCTCAGGCAGATTCATTTGGATGTTTTTATGCCACTACAATGAGGTCCAAGGGAGCCTGCAGCTGACATAATTTACACACCACGGAGTCAGAATACATTGAACACTGTATCCAAGACGGACCTGTTTTAACTTACATTTGCTTACAAGACTTTTGGGAACAAATTCATGTTCTGGTGAATCAGATTAGAATCATAGAATGGTTTAGGTTGGAAGGAACCTTAAAGATCATCTAGTTCCAACACCCCTGCCATGGGCAAGGACACTTCCACTAGAGCAGGTATCTCAAAGTCCTGTCCAACCTGGCCTTCAGTACTTCAGAGATGGACTTCCATCTAGCTGGGCACTGCATCCAAAAGGGGTAGCATTGCTTTTCCCCTTCCCACCCCATCTTGTCTCTTGTTTTGGATGGAGTGACCATGCAAGGAGTTGAGAAGCTGGATTTTCTTGGTGCTTGGGCAGACTCTGTTTTGGTAAGCTGATTTCTGCTTGGATCACTGAGCTAATATAACTTTCAGAGCGGCTGCCCAGTAACTACGGTCCAAGAGGTTGGGCAGGGGTTTTGTGGCAGCCATCAGTTAGAAGCCTGGAGATGGAGCCTTTCACAACGTTGGGGTCTCAGATGTTTTTCTTACTTGGACTCTTGGAGACGGGCATTGCATTATCTTAAATTCCTCTACGTATTGGCAAAGCAAGTTAGTAGCATGTTCTACTGAGCCAAATTACACCAGAAAGCAGTGTGCGAGTATAGTGGCCAGGTCACACAGGAGCAGAGTTCGCAGGCTAAGCAAAGAAGGTAAGTCTGCACAGAGCGAAAAGTCACTGTAAGAGGCACAGCTGCAATTCACCTGTCTGTGTGGTCTGTGGTGACACCGCAAGAGCCATCATTTGCCTATGCCATAATCTGCCACCCATCACTGCTGCCTGGAGCATGGGAAATTTAATTTCCCGTGAATCATGGCGTCATTTGCGAAGTTTAATCCTACATCTTTCCCAGCCGCTGTTGACAAAACAGTTGAATAAGTCCATCGTGGTATTCCTGCCTGCATAGTTGTTGTTGGAAGTTGTCCTCTGGCCAGCGGTATCTCCATCAACTCGAGTCACCTGCAGGCTGGGCTGCTGTGGCATCTCAGGTTGGTGGCTTGGAGATGTTGGTGGAAGGATTGCTTGAGTTAAAGACGAGCGTCTGATGTCAGGGGACTCCTGCCAGTCATTGTTCTGCTGCCTGTGTGGAAACAGGCTGAACTCTGCGGTTTTGCTATGTAACATTCTTATGTAGCCGGCCGAGTCGCCAACATGATAAATGCAATTATTTTTTCCAATTGTTATTTTTGCCCAAAGCATGCAATTGACACTGAAGTCTGCTGGGCAGAATGGGAATGTAGCGGCTGCTCACATCCCCGCAGCGGCACGACGATGTGAAGGCATGAATTGCGACGATGGGAAGCAAATGCTGCCCCGTGGCGTAGGTCGGGGGCGGGCGCCCATCTGCGCCTCGGCCAGTCCCACCCGCGGGTGTCAGCGGTCAGGGGTAACCTGTTTTCTTGGTGTCATCGGAGGGGGAAGGATGGAGGTTCCTGGGGCAGCTGCAAACGTGATTTTCGCCGGGGAGGTGGGAGGGAGCGGGGTTTGGTTATGCAACGCAGCCGAGGGAGCCGTGTTGCGCCACCTG
>NW_010547676.1:15157-25324 GCF_000687285.1 Phaethon lepturus | reverse complement strand
GGCAGCGGCGGCGCCGGAGCTGCTCCCCTCTCCCCCGCGCCCGGGGAAGCCAGCCCCCCCGGCTCCCAACGGGAGCGTTTCCAAGGGGCAGGAAAGGGCTTGGGGCCCTTCCCCCGGGGAGGCAAGTCTTAACCGGACCCTGAGTTTGGGAGGGAGGCACAGCTCTCTTGTAAGGGCAGCGGTGGGGTTCACAGAGGGAGGGACGACGTGCTGGGCTAATTCGGGCCATCTGCAGCCGGTGGGACACCGGCACCGGGGCTGACCGGTGCCGCGGGCTCCCTGTGCCACGGCTTATGCGGCCGAGTAAAAGCACAGGCCAGCCGAGCTCCCACCATAGTGGTTAAAGTTTGTTTTAGCCGCCTTATCTAATCTCTCTCCTAACTTTTGCTGGGGGAAAGCGTTTATTGCTTATATCGTGTTACTCCATGAGCACTTGCTGGCTGTGGCTGTTTGCGTGTGTATATGTAGATGTGAAGCCAGATAACTTCAGGCCTTGCAGTTTTATGGGTCAGTCAATTCAAACTGCTTCCACTGGCAGATGTGGGGATGTGCTGCGTTCGTTACCTGTGGGCCATGTGCTATCAGGGTGTAAATCAGCAAAACAGGGCTGTGTTTATACACATAAATTGCCCCAATCTGACAGCTTAATACCCTTTTGACTTTTTACCCTCTGCGGGGGAGAGCCTCAAATGTCTTACGGCACTGCTCACCCCAGGGATGACGGCAACGCGGGGAAACCAGCCCCGCTATAAAAGGAGGGAGCACGCTTTGCTCCTGCGCGTCTTCAGGCTTGGCTGCGTAGCCACCGGCTCCCCGGAGGGGAAAGGCCCTTCCAACAGACCAGTCCAACAGGAAATTATCTGCTCACCCTTTGCTAAATTACTAGCTGGACAGCCAGTCACAGGGTCCCAAAAATGCCAGCTCCATCTGTTCCCCTACGGACATGATTCCCAGGCATGCAAGATCCCAGCTTGGTCATCAGGAGGGCAAACCCACCCGTCCGTCCCTCCCCTGCAGCGCCTTGCGCAAGTCTTGATTTCATCTCTTTCGTGGGACACGAAGGTCACACGAGTGAATTTTCCCCGAGCAATCACAGGGTAAAACCTGCCGGGCTTCCTTTGGCTCTGGCTGAGGGGTTTCGTTGCTCCAGGAGATGCTTTATTTTTTTCAGCAGATGAGAGGGTGTTTCCAATGAGATAGCAGGGGGTGATGAGAGGGAAGGGGAAGTGCCAGGACATCGCAGTGGAATGGATTGTTGTGATATTTTGAGGAGATTCCCAAATTTAAATTACATGGGAATGGGGGTAAGATTACTGAAACTGAGATCCCCCCATTTGAAATGTCCTTTTTTTCTTCCCCCTCTGCTGCCTTCTTCACCGGCTTGGAGAACAGGAGCTCATGGCTGCATCCACACCTTTGGTAACTCCCTTGGCTTTTTTCCTTCGTTTAGCGTATCCTAAATCTGGCTGCACTAAACCATCCTAAACCTAACCTGGAGAAAGAGAGACTCTCTTAATCAGAATTTTTGCTTGTGCTGGCACTGAGCAGCCCTGGCGGGGCCATGAATTTGCCCAGTTGTGCTTTCCAAGCCCTCCTCCCCACTGGCACCTGAGCTCTGTAGGAGCAGGGCAGCTCCCAGCTCCCCTCCGTGCTCCCACCCCAACCAGGAGCATCCCCCTGCACGAGGAAGAGGAGTCCGCAGCAGACCTTTCCCAACCTGCTTTTAAAGTGCAAGTCGAGGCTGAAAACTGATGCCGTAGGAGACTGACCTTGGGGGAGCGTCCTTCCCTCTGGCTGATCCCAGGTCAAACGCTCTCGGTTGGCAAGTCGCCGACTCCCATGGTAGCCGGGCTGCTCCTGCCTCTGCTCCTCCTCGCCCGAGCAGCGGGGAAGACCCCGCAGCTGGGATGCTGCACAAAGCAGAAGGTGACCCCATCCCTGCTCCTGGCCTTGCACCCCCTTAGTGTCCGAGAGGTGGCTTTGGTGCAGGAGCGGCTGAGGACCAGCTTGGGTGGCTGGAGAGCTGGTGCTGCCCTGTGACTGCAGACACCTCATTTTATCCGGCTGGGATTACTTCCTTTGCTGACACGACTCTATTGGCATTTCTCAGGAAGAGGGGTTGTCAGTCGCCATGATTTTAAATTCTCGGCGCAGAGCGGCTCGGGTGCCGCTGGTTCTACAGCGCACTTTGGGTGATTCGGTGCAGCGTGGCTTCCCGCAGAGAAACGTATGAGGCAGCTCAAGGTTGGATGCTCTGGTGTTTAATACCAAGTGAGCACAAGCTGCAGCCCTTCTCTCAGCGTGGGCTCAGCTTTCCCTTGTCTACCCAGCCCCAGGAACTTGTAAGCAGTTTGTTTCTTTGAGGACTCTGCCCTTCTGGCAAACTTGGTTGAAATTGGCCAGCGAGTTCAGAAGTTTTATTAGGGAGAGAGACAGACACACCCACAGCACGATCACAAAAGAGTTGTTTCTCTAGGAAACTAGGCTGAAAAAAAAAAAAGATTGTTTAAGTAAGCAAATACATTTCTTGGAGACATTCGAGCAGGGGAGGCGGTAGGGGAAATGTGTGTTTATATAGCTGTTGACCCAGCCTCCTCTTAAGCATTAGTTTCATGTTCTAAATCTCTTTATCCCTATCTACGCCCATTTTTGTCATGTTGGTGGTTAGTTCCAATGACTTGCTCTGCCCTGTGCTGCCACCTCCGTCTCAGCAACCTCCCGTTTTGCTACAGGACTCTGCGGACCACTTTGCTGAGAACATCCCATCCAAATAACTTTGGACATATAAACAATGAACCCCGTGAGGGGGGGGGATTGGCTGGGCCCCGTGAAGGCGAGGCATAGATGCGAGCAAAATTAATTGGTGGCTCAAGCTCCCCTATAAAGCTCCCATTTCAGGATTTGCAAACTGGCTTCCTCTACTGGCTCCGAAGCATCAGAGCTGCTAATCCCGGGGCAGTAAAGGCCCTTTTGGTCTGAGCCGTCAGCCAAAAATTCAAGTGCCTGTGAGTTGTTCTAGTTTTGCCAAAAATGGGTGCAGCGGTCAGGTGTCCCTTTGATGCACTCCTGTTTATTTACAAAGAGCCTGAAAGGTCCCGTTCCCCCGAAGGTGGCAGGAAACAGGCAGGGACAGAATTTGGTACCTTGCTCTTCCTGTTAGGGCCGATCTCACATGTGAGTAAACAGCGGGTGCGTGGTGAGCCGCGGCGAAGGCTTTGCTGCCCAAATAGCCACCGGTCCTCCCGTTGTCCACCCCTGGATGCCTGTGCAGGTCTCCCTTTCACTTTCCTCCTGGCTGGCTCAATGCAGGAAATCAGGCTGATTAAAAAACTAAAGGGGGAGGAAAAAAAAAACTTTAAAAAAGAAAAGAAAAAATGTGTTTCTTTAAAAACAGCAGGAAAAAAAAAAAGATCATTTTAATTAGATTTGAAAAATCTGCGGCAGAGTTGACAGGCGGGCTGACAGGGCTGCCTTTCACTGGGCTCAGGGCTTTTCATCTTGCGTGCGGAATATTTTGACATTCGTGCTTTCTTGGCTCCGTTTGTAGAGCCCAGTGGAACCTGCAGCCTAATTAAATGTAACAATTCCTGAAAATGAGGGTTGTTATTTTTTTTCCTAAGGATAATAATAGAGGTTTTATTTTAAAAAGAGCTAATCTATTTACTCTAGGCTGCCTGCTTCCTGACCTGGCCTCAGCACCTGAGGGGACAGGAACAGAACGAATTAGGCAGGGGCTTAGTCACTGGAAAAGATGAGGGTGTTAATGTGTGTGTGTGTGCGTGTGTCCCGCATGCTCCACTTGCAGAGTTGAGAGGTAGAAGGTTAGGAGGCTAGGATTTTCCCTGGCAGCTGACATTTTTCCCTTACTTGTGTGGTTTGGGGCTGGTTTTTAGGTTTTTAGCCAGCGTCAGAGAGCAGCGCTGCGGGGCCGCATGGTCCCTCCTCTGGCTCCTCCACCGCAGCCACCAGCCTGCAGGGGAGGGGGCCGGTGGCTTTGCGAGCCCTGGGCTGTGCAAGCCACTGGGTAATGACAGAGCCTTTGTATCGAGAGCTGCGTTACACAAAGAAGCTAAGGAGGAGGAAAACCTGGGTCAGTATTGTCGAGGACTGGATGTGCCAAACTACACACCAGCGACCTGCGGCTCTTGGTGCCCAGAGCTTTCCTTCCAGAGCTTTTACCCCCACTGTTTCATTTTGACGGTGGTGTAACTCCTGGTCCCTCAAGCCTGTCCCTGCATCCTCGTGACCAATGAAGTGTGGCCCGGCTCCAGGAGAAAGTTGAGTCGGAGTCGTCTGCTTGCGCCCCTCGCCCTGGGCTCCCGGTGCCGCCGCGTCTCGGGTCTGGTAGCTGCCATCGCGGCGCCTGGGGCTGCACCGCTCGGCTGTCGTTGCTCTTGGCTTCCCGTGGGCTGCTTGGCACTGAGAGTGATGCCAGTGAGCTCCTCTTTCATCTCAACGTGTGCTGTGGTCTCCCAGGCTGACGCGGTGGCGATGGTGGCAGAGGCTGAGGAACGCTCCCTAACCATCCTCTGCGTGGTGGATGGCTTCCCTGTGCATCACTCATCAAATCACCTCAAAGCTTCCCATCAGCTGATGCGCCCATTACTCAGCCAAAAGCGACATGGTAGGACACGAATGGTGCAAACCAGTCGCAGACTTTCCCTCTCCCTGTTTCCTCCCGCAGCTCCAGGGAGGTGCCCTCCAGCACCAGAAATCAAAGCTTCGGGGCCACTTGCCCCCAGGGTTGGCGGTGGCAGGACCGGCTAATGGCGCCCGGTGCCTTTCCCAGCCGACAGCCTGATGGCAGCAATGAATCAGCAGCCGGTGGACTTGTCAAAGGCATTCCTCCACTTTAATCCTATTGACAGGGACTACTGCCTGGAACAGGAACTGCGGGTGAGCCATGTCAACAGCAGATTCTTATTACAGATAATATTGATGGGGCCTTTACTTGAATAATGAAGGGAAGAGCCCTCTGCTTTGACGTTTGTCTCCAAAACCTAGAATTACTAAGAGTTTAACCATCGGAGGGGAGCTTAAGATAGTTGCATCTTAAAGGATCTGCTTTCTTGTCTCATTCAAGGCTGGGGAAAGGAGTTTAGCCCATACGCTGGGAGCTCCGCGCTGACCTTTTCACTGCTCTTAATAAATGTTACAGTTAAATAAAGTCGGATGGATTTTTCTATCTACTGTAGTGTGTTATCCACTTTCTGGGGGAAAAAAAAAAAAAAGGTAAAAAACCCAAATCCCTGTTTAATATCACTGTTACTCATTATCTTTCCTAGCTGCAGGGCAAAAGGCAAGGAGGAAGGGCAGGGGCAGGACAACTGAGGCTGTATTATCAGGGTAATTCCTACCATTGCACATGATTATGTGTATGTCTGTATATGGGTGAATCAGGGCTGTTTAAATAGGTTGTGGTCTTATGGCCAAAGCTTGAACCAGACTCAGGAGCTCTGGAAATGTTTGGGGAAAGTTTTGTTTGTTTTTAATTTACTTTCTTGTTTTCCATTCTTTAAAAAGAGGGGGGGAAAACCCCTTTGTCGGGTCTGTATCGCTTGGTTCCCTGCAGGAGTGGAGACACCAGAGCTGCAGGGGAGAGGCTGCCTGGGACGTCGAATGAGGGCAGAAAGCATCGGGCGTTCCAGGAAATAACCTGTCCTTGCACATTTCCTCATGTTTGGGCTTCAATATTGTGATTGCAAGCACCGCGATGAGAGAAGGTAAGGAAGGAAGAGAGGGCTAAAGGGTGGCATCCCCGTTCTTGGATTTTAAATGTAACCAGCAGCTCAAAGGTGTCCCTCTGAAGCCTTATTCTAGAGATGTCTCTAAATGGGGTTTGGACCTCTAGCTCCTATTAGGACAGATGAGGAAGAGAGTGGGCAAAGTTGGCTTTCGGCCACGTTTATACCTCCCAGATCCTAGAGCTGGCCCAGGACTGAACCAGCAGGTGGTTTAAGTTAGAGCAGCCCCGTGGCTGCTCTAACTTAAGCCAGCTGGAATCTCTTCTGGGGCTGGTTCTACCAGCCAAGGTTTGCTGGATTCAGCAGGGCCCTGAAAGCCTCCAGCCCACCCCTGCATGGCCTACACAAGAGGACCAGGGAGCAGATGACATGAAAATGTCAGGGCAGTTCGCAGCTGGTGCTTTAGGACAGCTTTAATTCCTTCACACTGCTGCAAAAATTAGTATCTGGCCCAAGGAATCCTGTTCTTATGGTATTTTTAGTCTGATTTTGAAGACCCTAGGAGTTTTGGATTGCCCTTAAATTTCTGAATTTTGGGCTTTCTGACTTGAACTGTTAAATATTTTCCATACATAAACAGCAGCCACAACACTTCAGGTTGGATGACTTGTGTTTTAGATTAAAAAAAAAAAAAAACACAAACCTAAACCCACACACCAAAACAAGACAGAAGAAAAGTAAAATCCCCAAGCGGTCCAGTTACTCTCCTCGTCTGAGTGTGTCTCCTCCCTCTGAAACAGGTTCCTGAGACAGGGGTGAAGTGGCCCTGATTAGAAATGTCAGTCCGCAGCCTTTTTGGCTCAGCCAGGCACCCTTGAGATCCCATACACCAGGATCTGTGGTGGGAGTCCCTGACCAGCTGCAGCATGGGCCAGCTCTAGCCTGGGACCACTGGTACCAGGCATCTCTCTGAGCCAGGGAGAAGCCCTGACCAGGCTGTGGAAGGTGGCGGGGCACGAGCTCAGGAGATGGAGAGATTGAGCAGCTTGAACTTGTCCTTGAGCGTCTCTTAGTGCTGCGGCTGTGAGCGTGGCCAGACCATTCATGGTCCCCCACTGGGGTGGGTGAGCAGAGCAGTGTGTGGCTCCAAGCCCCCATGTCCCGGGGAAATGCCACCCTCTCCTCATCTTCATGTTGCTCCACTGGGAGCTGAATTCTGGCCTAATACAAGCCATTGCTGGTACCTATGGAATTATTTGACCCTTCATGTAACCCCCCAGGGGCCCAAAAATCAGTTGGGTCCTTCAGGTCATGAGGGTTTTTTTAATTACCTCCTTAAAAAGAGGGAAAAAAACCCCAAACAAAACCAAACTGGTTTCCCTATGCTTGCGTTTTTGGTTTAGAGGGTGCTTTAGGGTGCACTGAGCTTGTGTTTCTCAGCTTTTCTCTAGAACCTGGAAGCCCATGAACTGCTTTTTCTTTTTTCTTCTCTTTTAAAAATGAAATCTGAGATTTTTGCATAATACATTGGAGCAATAAGCTGGGGAGGGGGTGAAAAAACACATCAAGTACTGTGGGACTAAAATTGCAATAGTTGGCAACACTGATTTTGTTTTGTTTTGTTTTTCTTTCCATTTTCCAGAGAAAAAGAAAACACCCCCATTTTGCTGAGCACCAGCAGGGTGAACAGAGGGAAAAGGTGCTTCAGGGCAGGAAGAAACTGTGAAGAAATAGGTTTGCAAACTCCATTTATATTGGATTGTTTGAAAATTGTCCTGAGAGCTGCCTTCTGGGGACAGCTGTCCTGCTCTGAGGAGGGAGAGCAGAGAGATACGTGTGGTGAGAAGCTGTGTGGGGCTCTTGGGCTGGGACAGGACTCAGGTTGCTGTCGCCGCTGGTTGCGCTCGGGTCTCAGCAGGGCCAGCTCCTCAAGGAGGGTAAGGAGAGGCCGGGCACGCAGAGAGAAGGCTCCATGAAACCATTCCTTCCCATAGGAGTAACATCTCCTTCTGCAAGAGAAGTCCTGGTTGACCAGAACCGGTCCTGGCAGGCAGAGAGGTGTAAAAGGACTGGCAATCAGTGGTGTTACCCCCAGGTCCCTTCCCTGCGGTCATCTGGAAGTTAAGGCAATGCTGCAATGCCCCCATGCTCAAGGAAGACATGCAGAAGGACCTGCATCTGCGCTGGAGATGTGCATGGGATGGTGGTACCTGACCCTGCCTCTGGTGCTTGCAAAACTCCTGAGCCACCAGCAGCTGCAGGAGTTGATAAATGGAGGCTTAGCAAAGCAGGATATTGCCCTTAACGTGCTGCATCCCGAGGGGCGTTGCCCCTGGGTGTGAGGATGCTGGTGTGGATCTCCACTAATGTGACCACAGCCAGTATCTACTCTGGGCTGTTTGACAGCAGAAACGAATGTGTCTCTCTCGCCTTGGCTGCATGTGGCATGCACAGGGGGACTGTTACTTATTAGTGCTCGCAATCATTGGCAAGAGCTGCTGGAACAGAGCGCGAGCTCCAACTGCTATTCCTGCCTGTCCTCCTTCACTTGTGCTCGTATCTTTCTCGGACTCATTCCTTTTGGGTCGAAATTTTCCGGGCTCCGTCTTAGCCCAGTGACATGCTTTTGCTGAAAGTAGGGCCTGTGGTGGCTGGAGTCCTCTTTGTGGAGCTCCTTGCTAATTTCTGCCCCATGGTGAATGTCCATCTTTTGTGTCTGGGGAGACATCAGGCTGAAGAAAATCTTTAGAGGATGAATTCTGATTTATTTACTTGTTTATTTATTTGCAAAAGTGACTTAAAAGTTTACATTTCAGTCAACTGGAACTTAAAAGGAAATCTTTTATTTAGATCTCCCCCAGCGGAAAACTGAACAGCCCTGGCAAAATTAAAGTTTTTCCATGGAACATTCAGATTTTGTGAAAACTACACTTTCTATTGAAAAAAATTATTTTGATCATTAGTTTTTGATCTGCTCTACTTTTTAAGGATGATTCAAAAACATAAAGGCAAAAATCACCACTTCCTATGTCTAATATATCAACTTTTTTTTAGCATGACTTCAATTCCATCTCCTTAGCAAGAAGGCTGGAAAAATTATTCACCTTAAGGAAAAGCATTTCATCAGTTATAAGGTTGTGGAAATTTAAAATGGGTATCTTAGCACAAGTATTGGATTTGCAGCTTGCCTTTCTTCCTATCTGGGTCGAGGACGTCAGACTTAAAAACCTGGCGTTAACTTAGTTAAGAGTATCTTCTCTGGTAAGAGGCTTTTGGTTTGTTGGTGTGTTTGTTCTTTTTTTAAGGACAGCTGAAATACAAAAAAAAAATCTGTTTAGGACTGAAGGACTAAAAATTACCTCTGGGAACTGGGAGACCTCCATTCACGGTGATTCTGTAACAGTGATTCCAGGGTTGAATTTATCATTTACAGGAGTCTTGCAGTTTAATACATGTTTTTCCCCTGGATTTTCAAACTTAAAGATTGTTTTCCTTAGGCAGCTGCCTTTTTCTTAGAAAGTTAGGGTAACCAAATACTAAGCTTAACTAATTAAATCTTCAAAAGTTGGCAAGTTCCAGTCCAAGGATTAATGGCATTACCAAGTTGATAGAAGGTCATTGTGCAAATGTAGAATTTTCTCTATTCCCTTCCCTACCCCATTGTGATGGGGCAACTTCTTGAATGTTCAGAGATTGTCCCCATGAGTAGAGTTGGTACTTTGACATGCACATACATGTACAAAACTGGGGTAGTCTATGCACTGAACACATGAAATAGTTCCTTGAACGCACAATGCATTCAAAATGGCTAATTTGCAAAATGCCCAGAATGCATCATGGTGGATGACTTGATTTGAAATCTTAGAATTGGTGATAAGAAAGTCATCCTATAGAATCATTTTTATATATTTCAAATGACTCCCACTTAAAGGGGGAAAAAAATCTTTATAATTAACACGATAGATAAGAGCAACTGTGACACTTTAAATAAATGTGATGTATTTGATTTTGAAGTAGAGCTTAAGATTCTGAGGATGTGTTCAAGAGAGAAAAAATATGCGCTCAGAATGGAAAATGATGAGGTACTATAGATCACCTTAAAACACTGAGCAACCTCTCAGAACTCCCCTGTTCCTAGTGGCCTTCAGCACAACGCCTCCTGAGAAATGGGAGTGGGGCTAATTAAAAGAGCTGACAAAAGGGACGCCCTGCAAGGGAAGGTTTAACTAGGGCTTCTTTTTCATGCCAAAAGCCGTGCAAGGGGAAGACATCCAAAGATCAAGCCTTGGTCCAAGTACCTCTTGAGGAACGCTACCTTCTTGCAGATTTTAAAATAAAAGGCAGGGCCGACGATGGCTTAGGTGTTAGATACAATGAATGTTAGGTTGGTCATTGGATGGAGATGTGGTAGCCAGTTCAGTGAATAGTTTTGCTTAGTTTTTGGATGCATGATCCTAGGTCCTGTGTTGGGCTAAGGGCCTTT